>NC_044190.1:12428525-12543525 GCF_900880675.1 Sparus aurata
CACACGTACACACGGCAATGACCCATTCTAAAGGGACACATATCTCATAGATTAGAACAGACGCTTGCTGTATGCTTTGTTCTTGGAATGTCCTAAAACCTTTTCCATGTCCCATTTTCAGCCACTTACCCAGCATGTGTTGCTCTCATCTAAGGCTTTTAGGCCCTATTAGATGTTTATGCCAACCAGAGGCAGAGTAAAGCAGGGATAGGACTACAGGGCACCTCCAGTGCTCCGTGTATATGTAACACAGCGAGCAGGCCATAGCCTCTCTCTGTGTCCGCCTGCTGCCTTTACTGAACTGGTTACATTTATCTGGCCTTCTGTCTCAATTCATTAAGCATGAGTGCACTCCCTGGCGCTGTTTTAGCAGCGTGGGTGGAGAGGGACAATGGTAGTCTAGTGATACAATCTAAATGCATATTTGGTATGGACATGTATGCCTTTTTGTATTCATGATTCAAGGAACCAAGAATCTAACTTTCTGATATTAGACAATTAAAATACACCTATTACTACTGCTATTATTTCTATCTGGACTACTGCTTCGCTTATTACTATGTTATCCCGTTACTATGGCTACTTTGAATACTGCAGCACATAGCATTAAAAAATAGGTTGAAATTTCGAGCGACCAGAAAGGGTAACACTTGCTGTTCGTAATAATAGCTCCCAGAGATAAAATTAATGTCAACATTTATTGTTGTACTTAAATCATCCATATTTGAATGGTCACTTAATTTATACTTTATCTTTTGTGACCAGTTTAACCAAAGTCAGTTGCTCCTTCTGCGGGAGACAATTGTTCTAATTTTAGTTGCATTGTACCTCCTATTTTTATTTATTTAACATGATCTCTCTTAAGCCCATTCTACAATGCAACCCCTATCAGCCCCTGCCACACACCATACAATAGTCTATTTTGGTTTGTATAATGAGAAATTGTGAGCAAATCATCCAGGCTACGATCAGTTTAGAATGTAGGCAAATAGCTTTTTTGTAACAGCAGTAAAGACATCCAAGGTGGCAGATTTGGCCTTAATATATCCAGCTGCTGAAATGGCAAAATAATGAAGTGTATGTGTCACCTGTAATCACAATGTACAATCAAATTGAAATATAATCCCGCTAGTTCCTTCAGTTTGTGCATTAAAATGCATCGAAACAGAACAGGAATAGCAGTAAACATGTGTATAATATAACTTTAACTAAAAGTCAAGTACATTGGAGATGAATACATGTTCACAATTAACAGCCCAGTCCACTTGAAAGAAGGAGTGAATTGCAGACTTGAGTGCACAGTGTATCATACTACAGTGTCTTATGCTACAGGAGATATGCTCAATAGACTTATCTATATCAAACTGTTTCATTATAATCATTATAATTTATGTCATTATAAATATTGATTGCTACTGAACCTAATTCAACCCCACTGAACCTAGCAAACTTCATATCATGGTCTTTAGGTTAATTTTAAGTTCAGTATGATACATTCATAGTGAAGATTGTGGAAAATATTTGCATAATATAATTCAATAGTTTCCCCGCATCAGCCAACTCATACTTACACTGTCAGTACTAGTCAGTGCATTACTGTACATACACGAGACAGCTTAGCCGGTCGGTACACATTATAGGTGATTATAAAGTCTTTGTCCAAATGGTCATACATAAATATCTGCTTAAAATGCCAGGCTTTAATCAAAGTGGAAGGCTGGATGGGTTGACGCCCTAGATACCGAGTCATAGTCTATTTAATCTCACAGCCTTTTTATAGTACCACTCAAGAATAGACTGTGCCATAATTTTTTGTCTAGTTTGCTTATAAAAGTTCATCATTGAGTACTTTGCCCATTCTGTAGTCACACATCTCCTCTCCACTGTCATGTGTGAAATAAGGTTTTAAAAAAAGGTTACATATGCAATAAAGCCTTGTTTTGGTATTGATCATCAAATCTCTAGCACAGTATCATCTTGGCTTTTGTAAGTATTTCCAGTGTTGGGCAAGCTACTCGGAAAGTGTAGTGAGCTAAGCTACCAGATACTCTACATTAAATTAAGCTTCACTACACCAAAGCTACCCCCCAGAGAAATGTAGCAAACTAAGCTACAGCAACATGGCTAAAGTAGTTTGCCAACACTGAAGCTATTTTTTTTTTTTTTTTTTTTAAATCATTCCAAGTCAAAGCTATCTCAGTGATCAATACAGCTCATTCAGATAGATAACATACCTTACTGTATTTGTTTATTATTTAATCTTAAGACTGCCACTTCTTTCCTCTTTCCTCTTTTTTTTGTTTTTGTTTTTTGTTTTTTTCTTGGGGCATTTGTGTGTTCTGTGTTTTGTCATGTCCTATATGTGAACATGTGACATTCTCTTCTGTCCAAACCAAATTTCCCCTAAGGGAGACAATAAAAGCAACAATAACAATAACAAGTTTGTCTTTTGATTCAGAAAACAGCGATGCGACCACCATGCTACTGAGAAACTAAATGAAACTAGTAATGCCGCTACTTGTAGCGACGTTACTGCCTAATACTGACTATTTCAATACTCAGCCCTAGTGGCCACTGCGGCCACACCTGCTAGCTGTAGCAGCTAGATGTATGTATTACATTTGAATGTATGATCACCCCAGGAGGAGGGGGAATGAAGCCGAGATCCTCATTTTTGAAGTCCTGGCTCCATCACATCTCTTTATCTGGTAGACAGACAGTGTTCTGTAAAGGCAGACCTACCTACCATCCACTATGTTGCTGTTTTATTAATGCTTATTGTTTATTGATTGTTTTTTACTTGATGTAAGGCGACCTTGAGTGCCATTAAAAGCCATCAAATAAAATGTATTATTATTTATTATGATTTATTATTATTACATTAGTGATGATAAAGGTAGAGCAGGTAACATTTTTATTTTCCTTTTACAGAGAACTTGTCGGTCAACACATCTCCACCCTGTTAAAGTAAATACAAAACTGTATTTCTTAAGAAAGCTTAAAGCGAAACTCTCGCCAAAAAGCAACCAAGGCTTTATTTGGGATTGAATATGAGTCAAACCTTCGTGTGAAAGCATAATTACGACGAAAGAGGCACTTTTAAGATTTACCGTTGTTTCGGTTTTGTGCACGTCAATTTTGAATGGGAGTGCATGGGGCAAGACATGCTAGCATCAAAATCGCTATTTTTAGAACACTAAGAAGGCTCGACACAACATGAAACTTTGCTCGTGGCATCACTAAGGTCTCTACTCATGAACAAGAGCATTGAGAACATTGTTTGTGTACACAGAGTTTATGAAAAAGAAGATTTTGAACTACGTGAGTAGTTCAAAAACCTTTTTACCAACCTTCCCAAATAAAGCCTCGATTGCTTTTTGGCGAGAGTTTCGCTTTAAGAAGGCTAAATTACTTTGCCAAGTTCTTGTAAATTGTTACAAAGGAGCAAAAGAAAGCATCTGGACTGGAAACATTACAAACTAGCATGGCGTCACGCATGGCCCAGGACAGGAAGACTCCCCATTGGGTGATTGAAGTAGCTCAGAACATCATGGTACCCATTTATTAAGCATCAGTGATATCGGTAACCTGAGCTGTCTTGAGAGAAGCCCAAAGAATACAAAGAGAGACAACACCATGCAGCCTTCTGGTAAAAGATACACAAATCTGCTGCTGTTCCATCACACTGAAGAGCAATTTATTGTCTCAGGCTGTGAGACTCCTGAACTCATCCTATACATTTCACCACAAAATAAGTCTATTTTTGTGTGGGGACTACAGCTTACAGTTCCTTGTAACCCAGGGTTGTAGAATGGTAAGAATGGCGGATTGAGCCACACAACATTCCTCCTTGATCCTTTGCACTGAGCCCTATCCTTTTGAGCATGATCAGCATTTAAAAAAATTAATTGAATAAAAAATAACTGGTTATATGGTCCAGATTTTGCCTTTTCTGAGTTTTATCTTCATGAAAATGAAGCTAAAACTGATTGTTCCCCAGATGTATACTGTAATACATACAAATGTTGAGAGGCATGCTGGTCCATAGCACAGGGATTGAGAGTATCTGTCATATAAACAAGGGATAAGGGCACCAGCTTCAGCTGTCTTAGTTTTCGCAATGCGTTACTACGGAAGCCGAGAACAACGACTTATTATCTTGTTATCTCGATATAACAAAGGTTGTTTTCTCGTGATAACGACTTATTATCTCATTATCTCGATATAACAAAGGTTGTTTTCTCGTGATAACTACTTATTATCTTGTTATCTCGATATAACAAAGATTGTTTTCTCGTGATAACAAATTCATTATCTCGTTATCTCGATAAAACAAAGATTGTTTTCTCGTGATAACAAATTCATTATTTCGTTATCTCGATATAACAAAGGTTGTTTTCTCGTGATAACAAATTCATTATTTCGTTATCTCGATATAACAAAGGTTGTTTTCTCGTGATAACGACTCATTATTTCGTTATTTCGATATAACAAAGATTGTTTTCTCGTGATAACGACTCATTATTTCGTTATTTCGATATAACAAAGATTGTTTTCTCGTGATAACGACTTATTATCTATGGAAGTTAAATCAGGTCATTAATCAAGAGCATACATTTTCAGTTTGAGAGCATGATTTCATTCCTTTTCAGTGACACAGCTCCTTCGCATGCTCAGATTTGTTCTCCTCATGCTCACATTTTGTCCTCGCACTTAAATTTCTTCTGCTTACTTTCAAAATGTCTGCTTGAATTCAAAAATCACATGCCTGTGTTCACATTTCTCCTTCTTGCACACAAAAATGTCGCTCGCATTCACATGTGCCCTCTGCGCGCTCAGGTCTAAGTGCATGCGCTCAGAACACACACCTGCTCACAGGTCAAGTTCTGCTCTCGGATCTCTCCTCTGCTCACGGATTTTTCTTGTGTATCATCACTATCAACCAATAGAAGGCCGGCTACTGTTGACCAATCAGATTATCCCCGCTTCTTTGCGGGTGCGTTCGCTGTACGTCAAGGAGCGTCGCATATGGACGGGCACTGTTTCTACCGGGTTTATCTACTTCCGTCCTCCAGGCTGTTAAATGTGGTGGTTCCCTTTATTTTTTGATGACTTTTGAAATAAAATATCAGTTAATCAATACACGAGCGCCCGTGCTTTTCATTACAGTAGCTACATCAACATAAAGTAGAACAATAGCGACTCTACTTTCGCCATATTAGCCAATAGCCAGCTACCCAGGCAGCGGGATATGTTATATGGTATAAATACTGGAAGGCTAGTATGTTCTGTGATGATAGTACAATGGTTAAGAATATCAATTTATGATGCGTTTTGCATCATGGGACGCTGGTTCGCATCCCGGCCCGGCTCACAGAGTTGGGTGTAAATGTACCGTATATTACCAAATAATAGCCGCGTGTCAATTAACCGCAGGGTCCCTTTAAACGCCGATGCAGGTGTATATTTTGATAAATAACCGCTGGTTCCAAATAAATGCTGGGTCTAATTCATTTATTCTTTTTTAATCAAGGAAGAAGACGTGACCACTGACACTGCACGTTTTTCTTCTTCGCCTTTTTCACGCGTTGTGCTGCTTTCTGTCAGTCAGTATCACACTGATGATCGCCATGGCTCCGGTGCAGCAACAAAATAAGAAGTATGACTTGAAATTCAAACTTTCTGTTGTAAAATATGCAGAGGAAAACTCGGGAAAACCGTGAGTGACAGACAGCAGAGATGAGGAGTTTGCAGCGAGTGCTAGTTGGATGAATCGTTTCCTCCGCCGCAACTTGCAGGAGGATGCCAGAGAATTCACCGAGAAGCCGGCGAAGTTTGTGACATTTTCATTCCGGATTTTGAGAGGAAGGAATTAAACGCCTGTCCCAATTAAACGCCTGGTCTGTTAAGTGATTGAACAAATAAATGCCGCGGCTATTATTTGGTATTTTACAGTATGATAGCTCGCTCGGCCGGGGAGAGACATGGATCACAGTGCTCAGCTGCAGACACATCAGAGAGGTGACGAGACGCGACTCATCATGACTGACAGGCATCAAGGCCACTCAGCGTTACCTTACTGACCCGCCCCCAGATATTTCATTCACAAAAACAGGGCCTGTGGCAATTCTGGACAGCTGTTTTATTTTTCTTCTTTTTTTCTTCTTCTTCCTTCATGGGCCCCCTGACAAACGCTTAACAAGAGATGGTGGGTAAACATACGTGATTAAAAAGGTGTAATGAAAAATACGCTATGATGATAGAGTATTTTTCATTCATTACACGAGCGAGGGTGCCGGCCGGGCCGGGATGCGAACCTGCGTCCCATGATGCAAAAAGCAATATGAACCAGAGTTTTTATCCACTGTACTACCATCACAATCATGCTCACATCTCACTATTTATACCATATAACATATCCCGCTGCCTGGGCAGCTGGCTATTGGCTAATATGGCGAAAGTAGAGTCGCTATTGTTCTACTTTATGTTGATGTATGTAGCTATTGTAATGAAAAGCACGGGCGCTCGTGTATTGATTAACTGATATTTTATTCCAAAAGTCGTCAAAAAATAAAGGGAACCACCACATTTAACAGCCTGGAGGACGGAAGTAGATAAACCCGGTAGAAACAGTGCCCGTCCGTATGCGACGCTCCTTGAAGTACAGCGAACGCATCCGCAAAGAAGCGGGGATAATCTGATTGGTCAACAGTAGCCGGCCTTCTATTGGTTGATAGTGTTGATACACAAGAAAAATCCGTGAGCAGAGGAGAGATCCGAGAGCAGAACTTGACCTGTGAGCAGGTGTGTGTTCTGAGCGCGTGCACTTAGATCTGAGCGCGCAGAGAGCACATTTGAATGCGAGCGACATTTTTGTTTGCAAGAGGGAGAAATGTGAACACAGGCATGTGATTTTTTACTTTAAGCAGACATTTTGAAAGAAAGCAGAAGAAATTTAAGTGCAAGCACAAAATGTGAGCATGAGGAGAAAAAATCTGAGCACGCGAAGGAGCTGTGTCACTGAAAAGGAATGAAATCATGCTCTCAAACTGAAAATCTATGCTCTTGATTAACGACTTGATTTAACTTCCATAATTATCTCGTTATCTCGATATAACAAAGATTGTTTTCTCGTGATAACAAATTCATTATTTCGTTATCTCGATATAACAACTGTAAGTGACCTTTAATGTGATAATTGTTAATAGGACATCTTGTTTTCATTTAGTTAACTGATATTCTTTGAAGCCAGGTTATTATTTCATTAATTATATTAGACGCTAAATGCAGGACTTTTATTTTGAAAGCGTCTCGTGCACTCGTGTTCTTGTCAATCGTGTGTGTCTGTGTGTTTGAAGTGTGCCTGCATGGTTTTTGCTGAACGTGATGAAAACCTTTTACTTAGCACCTGGCTGATAAAGGGCACAAGCTCTTACGGTGTGTCCGAAGGTGTGTTCGAGGGTACAAGGTTCCTGTAATAAACACTTTGGACCATCAGTTAGCGAGTCTGACTATCATTCAGCGAGGATGCTACAACGACATCAAGCTCACTTAGATTGCACCACCGATATAGCTGAAGCCTTGCTAACCGTCTTCTTAGATTACGCACATTAATGTGTGTATTTTCTATAATAGCAAGGCATAATAATGAATAAGATATATGACGCGGTGATCGATATGCTCCTGCTCCTCTGACATTGCTACAGTGAATGATGTTTCCTGCAATGATTTAATATACTACATTATCGTTCTCGGGAAAACAAAGTTTCGTTCTCACGAGATCTTAAGAAAATTATCCCGTTATCACGGGAAAACAGAGGAGATAAAATATTAAATGCATGGCCGTTCTCAGCTTCCATACATTACAACAAACATTTTGTTTATATAAATGTTTTTCTTAATTGCTGTACCGAAAGGGAATAACACAGTCTGAACATCATCCAGTCCACCAACAGCCACCTCAAACGGCAACAAATAGTTAGGATCTAGGTCTGTGTAGCCAGGGTTCCTGTGAGCTTGACGATTTACCAACTTGTTGCTGGGAAAAACAAACTCAAAAGCAAAGCACCATGCATACGGTGTTTTGAAATGTAGCACATACTGGACATAATAATAAGTGTAAATGATTTCGTACTGTTCACCATCCACTTCCTTTGTGTATCACAGTTGTTTGGTTACAAGGATCACATTTTTGTGACAAAAAAGTGTGGAAAGTAGTCAAAATATTCAGTCCTTAATTTTTGGGAGATAAAAAATGGCACCATTGCAAGATTTCAAGACTTAATGATTCTTATAATGTCTACATCTTGGTAACAATTAGAATGTATGTTGTGTATCTTTAATATAAAAGCATTTATGTCTCACATTGGTCAAGATAGCCTACAACAGCATACATGTGGTAGATTTGTGTTAAACCACACAATCTGGACCCCCTCAACACAAAGGCTACAGAATATAGCAGAACACAGCTGCATATAATGTTTCTGTCCTTTGAGTGTGTATTTTACTGTGTAGGTGTTTATGAGTGTTTATGCACTCATACGTGCCTGACACAATGTATGTGACACGTCTCTCTTGACGCAAAGTTTCCTCCCCTTATGCCTCTATGGCTATAAATTGGAATCTTCTTTTACCCTGTCTTTCATTCCCTCTCTGTCTATTTTTACATCTTTCCCTTACACACACACACACACACACACACACACACACACACACCTACTCATACCCTTAACCATGGACAGCAATGCCAGGGAACCAGCCATTGTGACAAACACCTCGAGGCAGACACCCCCTCCATGGCAGTCCTCCATCTCTTGTGCAACACACACACACACACGCACACACGCACACACACACACACACACACACACACACACACACACACACACACACACTCAATGGCAAACAGGGGACACAGCCCACTGTACCAGAGGAGTTCAAAAATTCTGAATGTGTACAATACTAACTTAAGCACAACAGAGATTCTCCTATTAGCATGATCTGTCCTCCTTTGTAATTCATTTCCATAGACTCATCTACGAATCATTTACTGCAAATCTTCCTTCTGCATTTGTCATGCTGGTTCAGTATCTATGGACGCACACACATAAAACGAATAATACAAATCATACACCATCTGTTGTAATCTGTCTCATCAGTTCACTTGGTCTGGTAAACAGAGATATGAGCATGAATACGACACGCACACATATGTTTCTATGATAAGTATATGATTTCAATTCCAGGGTGTCTTGTGAAGCAGCAACCAAATGAACACATGACATGCCATAGCAACTGCCCCTGACGCTGAAGATAAGGAGGATGTAATAAGTGCGTCTGCACTTTTAGCCCACACACATACTCTCACACAAAAGCACACACAAAGTAAACAGAGCACCAAAGGGTGAGATGAATACAGAGTGGAGAAGAGCCATTCAAAGCAGAGAGTGGGATGCAGATGAGACGCCTACAACGGTCTGAAAGAGAGTCAGTAAGAGGGAAACAGAGATGGGATGAAATGGAATGCCAGAATGATGACGCTGAAAGGGAATATCAATCGATTTAACTATTCATATGTTGTGTAGCCATAATTAATGTCTCAAAGCTTAAAATAACATTGGAAAGTCTGTGTCCACCAGAAACTTCTTTCTCTCTCATGGCTTGGCTTTTTTCTGCTTAGTTAGAGAAGAAACTATTGTGCCTTTGTGATAGCAAAGAGTATGAAAGGTAATCTAGGTTATTATCCACCTGGTTCTTACTTTCTAAGGTATCGTGCTCGTTGTGTTGGTTATTTCATAATTCCTTTATAGATTGCATACCTCCTGGTTGCAGGGAGTAGTAGTTTTTTCCACTCAACACAAGTAGATAATCAGCGATCCCAATCGGTTGAACCAAAAATCAAGTCTTATCCATTTATTTAGCTTTTCTTTGCTTTTTTTTACTCTAAAAACTCAATAAAGATGATTTGCTCCCATAAAGAATTTATCAAATTTGTTTTTGAATAATTTTCAACTGTCCATATATTTCATATACCCCTGAAATCATAGTGTAAAAGGTGCAAAAGGACACATCACACCACCTTGACAAATTGCTTTTCCCCTGAAAAACTCACTCACTTGCTCTACCCACCTTTGCCAACATTCAAAATCAGTGGCACTGTCTTTGTGTGTTCTAATGTTCCACTTCAATGAAAAGACTTTGCGGGACCGACAATCGGGGCAATAAAACACCTAGCTAAGCCAGTTTTTATCATGTTATGAAATCCTCATTTTGTCTCTGGCCTTAGCCTTGATTATCTGTTCTAGTTATGTGTGGTATGAGCTGCACCAATTATCGTAAACCCATAATTTTAAGTAGACAGTTAAACTGACAGGCTCTACAGTGTAAAGATTGCAATAAAATGTTAAAAGGTTTCACATAAATCTCTTACTCTCTGTGTAACTTTGACCAATATCCATAATGCTCAATTAGCTTGATAGACTGGGTCTCACTTTTTTTAGATCATGAATGGAAATCTGACAAAGATGTTGTGACTGCTGTCTGTACAGCTCTTACTGATACAGATACGTTATATTATCATCCTGTTAAAGTACACAGTGTTTGTAAATGGACCAAAGACAATTTTGTTTTTGGCATTTTCTCCTTTTATTAGATCAATAGTGTAGACATTGTCAGGAAACGCCACTCAGCCTAATCATAACAAATTTGGCAGATGTTTCTACCACATGCATATTTACATGCAGAGACACATTTTTGGCATGGCATACTGCTGAAGGATACTTGATGTGTAAATGAAAAGAGGCAGGGATTGATGCACAAATTCCACAACTGTTGGCCAACACAACTGGGCTTTGTAGCCAAAACTAATTGTCTTTGAATGGTGTTCTTTAACAAGAAGATCATGCAATGTATCCCATGGGCTACAAAGACTCTTCCATAAATTTTGTTTACAGTCCAGAGTTCTTAACTGTACAACCTGGGCAGTATACACTTGGCTTGAGTAACATGTGGTGTGTTAACCACTTGTCATCCTTATGTTTGCTTGCAGGATTGATCCGTCTGCGCTCCAGCCCACCCCCTCACCTTCAGGGTGTTGAATACATCCTCAACGTCACGGCAACAGATGACAATGCCTCAGGTGGACCTCAGGCCTTGTCATCCACGGCTCAGGTCATTGTGGGAGTGGACGACGTGAATAACAACAAGCCTGTCTTTGAGAAAGTAAGACGAGCAATGGCACGCTCACATCACTAAACCAAATTTTGTGTTGCTCAGTGTCTGCCTGTGTTTAAAACTGCTCTCCTGGTTGCCATACAATTGTTTGCTCTTCCTATCTCGTTGTCTTGATGTATCTCAATGACTTTGCAAACCATCCGTTTCTTTACTGGTTGTCTTTTTCTGCACCTGTCTATCCGATCTAACTCTCCTCTGTCACTCATCTGTCTTTCTCTCTATGTCTATCTCTGCTATTTATTAGCCTATATCTCTCCCCTCCTGAGGAGCGATTAGCCGACTTGACCCCTCGTCTCTGCTCTCTCGTCTTTCTCCTACATCATCTCAGTCTTTTAATTAAAGCTTTGAGGGATGTGGCAGAAATCCCGACTGACCCGCTCTAGAAGCACTACGTCTCCACCTGCTTTTCTCTTGCCATGTCTCAATTTTAAATGAGGTGACTTTTCAAGCCCCATGAGGTATCACGAGCCAAGATTAGGTGCGGGGGCTTGCTGAATAAACCTTGCTCACTCTCTCCTGGGGGAGAAATGAGCGCTCAGTGTTTCCCTTCCAGCTTCACCTCTTAGCAGCAAGAATCAGAAGGACGGGCGACAAGATGAGAGCCAAGAGAAAAGAGAGAAGAGGGAAATAGAGTAATTCCTGGTCCACAGTGTTTCATGTGCTCTGCATGCTCAATTGTCTCTCTCAGGAATCTCCTGCTGGCATCTTTTCTATGATTCATTCTTTTCTCTCTGCTGGCAGGATACTGATTACAACAGACAAACAAACCCACTAACTCACCATGCCTCTTCTGATTCAGAGAGAATTTTGAAAATAATGAAAAGGAAGAAAGCTGAAGATGAAAAGGACATCAACAAATAAAGCCGATACAAATTTATTATCAAAGAAAAAAACATAATAATAGATCGAAAAAAAGAAATCTTGGACAAACACAGCTGTTTACTTGTTTGTCTTAGGTCAAAGGTTGACAAAGTATCTGAGGGAACAAATGCCGAAGAAAGCATGTGTTGAGATTCTCAGTTAGTAAAGACATCCGAGGTGAATTGGTGTTTCCTCTGTAGCTGGCAGCCAGCAGCAGGACACTGAAGCAGAAAGGCCCTTTTATCGTGTTTGATGGCCAATGTTATAACACACTGTAGCCTCTCTGGAACTGAGAGCTGCATCAGTGGACCAAGACACACACAGTGAGACTTACAGATACAGAGATACACAGGCCAGATCTTTTGGATAAAGCCAGATCTGGCATTTCGCTCGGACAGAAATATTAGTCTTCAAACACAAACACATGCACGGGCACTGACTACATTTATTTTATTAACCTTCAATACCCTTGCGACCCACTCTCGTCTAGCTTTATCCACATACATTTTTTGGATTTGTACTTGCACCTAATACCCAGGTTGGGCAATTATAAGAGACTGTGTAGGAAACTGAGGGCAGAGCATATTTGAGAGTACATCTCTGACTTCATACCTCACTACACTTTTGAAACAACAAAATAAACAGGCAGAACATGAACAAAAATACCTATCCAAAAAAAGCTGCTGTAGTGTGTGTAATGAATTCACCACATGGGGTCTCTTCCCATTTTCCACTACTCAACTGGTTCATTCCTAACATACAAGGGCACCAGGTGTAGGGATCCACTTATGAAATGAGGAAGTTTCTGTCAGTATTTGCTGATTTTATTCAGAGGAGCAGATATTTGTCAGACGTGACGCTTAAATGGTTTCATCACCACCGTCCTTACAAAATAAAGTTTTTATGCTTTCACACCCAACAGTGTTTTTGGTGCCACAGCTGGCCTAATGTTAGCTTAGATGAAAATGATCCCTAATGGATTTTAAGTTCTTAACAATTTAAAAAGAGAACAACAGGGTTTTCCCTGCCATTATACGGCTTAGGCGCGGCGCCCAAGCATTTTTGCCTTCCGTCTAAGCAGGGTTCTCCCCAGACGGTGGAACAGCGGCGCTATGCCGCTAGGTCAGCGCCACTATACTCCGCGCGTGACGGTGACGAGCGTCCGTCCGTCCATCCCCCGGTTGACGGCTAGGAGCTCCCGGCTGACGGCGATGAGCGTCCTTCCGTGTTAGATCACTTTGGATATCCAGAAAAATCTGGGACATGGCAACCTCAATCTCACGTTTCATCTTATGCTCACACGTAAGCAAGAAGAAATTCTTCAACCTCCAGACTGTCATCACGATGGCTACATGGCAGCAAACCATTCCAGCACACGTTGAAAGTCACGATCTGATGAAGCCAACAAAAGCACATCATCAAACCAAACCAGAGGCTGGCTGCAGCTAGAGATTCTGTTACAAAAACAAAACATGGCAGGCTACTGGGACTCTAGTTAATTAATGGGAAAGACTTTACAGGTGAGGAAGCACAGTAATTCTGGCAAATTTCTGCTTTTATGTGGTATGGAATATCTGGTCTACACACCCTGGATCCCTTCTAATTGACTGAACATTTATAACACAAAGCATTCCCTTTGACCCTTCTGATTAGCTGCATGGGTGAATGCCTGCATGCACACCTGAATATCTTCACCACTTCTGTAATCTGTGCAAGGCATAAAGCAAAATCTGAAGCACTGGAGGCAGAAGGTATAAAAGCTTCTGATGACTACAGATGGTAAGGTTGAAGGGACAAAGAAAAGTAGAGCATTGTTGCATGCTAGAAGAATGGAGGGCAGAGGAGAAGAGATACAAATGTTGGTCAAGGCAGGAAGCAGGAAGATTAAAAAAAAGGTTTGCGTAATTTATTAGTTATCAAAGAAAAGAATCAGCCAGCAGGACTGTCGGATTCCTTCCTCTCCACTTGGTCTGTGGCACATCAGCATCAACCTTCCACTGACACCGGATGAAAAGAAAAAGAGATGATGGAGACAGTAAGCAAGAGAAAAATGGCAGACTAGAGAACGTAGAAGTAGGGTAGAGAGAGTGACTGAATCTTGCCAGGATCATACAAGCTGGCTTACATAACATAATAATAACAGCTGTTTAACGTTTTGTTCCAATTAATTCGGCGCTACCCAAGCCAGCCGTAGTAAGTAACGCACTTCTGGTAATTTTCACAAAAATAAAACACCCGTTGTCCTTTAATTATAAAGAAAACCATAAGGATAGAATTTGCGCTTTTATTTTATAAACAGGAAGCGAACCTCACCTCGCTATGGCTAACTTGAAACCGCCGTAACTCTGTTCTAAATTCTGCTATAGAGCCGGTAACATCAGGTTTTAAAGCTTTTTCGTGTGAGAAAGTAGCCGTTTAGTTCCCCGTTGTGCCGCCAGTTTTTCCAAATAACGCTTGTTTGCACATTTGCTCCGACGTGATGGGAGAGGTCCAGACCAGCCGCACCTGTAGCGGAGCGGCGGAGCAGCCCAGCCCGGGTCTGCTGAGGTGATCTGCGGTCAAAACTTCACCGTCATACCGGTAGAAGAACACGAGCCTAGATTTTTACGTTTTTCAAGGGGGACAGGGGGCCGCGTTAGCGGGGCGGGCCGCCCCGCCAACAGAATGGTAGGGGAAACACTGGAGCAACTTCCTCATATCACACCTGAAAGAGCTGAAAGAGCCTAATTCATTTCTATGATTTTATATGTTACAAATCATAGTTTACAGTTGAATATTTTTATTTTTGACTTCCTGCTAATCACTCAAAAAAAAAAAAACAGGACTTCATTCACAGGACAGCAGATAATTAATCATACAATGCTTTTCATTCTCAGGCTTGATTTTATTCCAATTTATAGCAGAACATGACTCTCCCAGGCTCTCACACTATCCTTTAAGATGGAAAAACACAATGCCAGTCGTACAGAATCTGATTTTCATCAGGTCCTCTTTGAATTTCTAATTTGTATTGTATGACCATGTACGATTTGACCATTCTTACTGTTCTAACATAAGGTTTTAAATGCATCTAGTGCATACATTTTGTTTTGATGTTTCTTTTAGGTAAGGAAGCACTGTATTCTGTATTAGTTGAAAGCCTAAAGTTACTAGTTTAACATAGTTGTAATCTGATTTTGAAGCCTGTATGTGTGAGCCTATTACTGAAACCTGCTACATTTTCGTTTACAGCTTTTAGACCTATTAATTTTCACTTGTTATATTACTTTTTTTAATAATGTTTTCTGTTGCAGCTGAACTGTAAGCTGCCATGTTGAGGTGCTGGCCCCATGTCCAACAACAAAGACATGATTTGGACAGTACTAAACATTTGGCGCCAAAAGATCAGCATATGTTTATATTTACTTAAGCACAGGAGCCACAGTGAGAAAACCTGTTGAACACCTTCGTCCAGTGGGTGCTGGGATCGTCTTTAAGACCTCTGAAACCACTACCACTATCAACCTTACACAGGACAAGCAAATATAGAACATCAATGGATGGAAAAGGTGTAGGACTCAGGCTTTCTGCTTTCGTTCTTTATTCACCCTTTCTTTTGTGTCCATGTTACGCTTTTTGTCCCACCAGTAAATAATCTTTAATCTTTCCTTTCAAAGCAAATTACACTCCACCTCCCACACAGTCTTACTTGAGTTTCGATAGAATGGAGTATTGATCTAGCTTTCTCCATGCTAACATTGCCTGATCTTCTCTTCCTCCTACCTGTCCTTTCTGCTTGCTTTCTTGCTCTCCTCAGTGTCAGCAGTACCGAGAGAGCACATCAGTCCTGGAGAACCATCCAGCGGGAACTTTCGTTCTGCAGGTTCATGCTGTGGATGCTGACGAAGGCTCTAATGGCAGGGTTACATACGGCTTCATGCACAAGGACTCCACCGTGCCTGCATTCAGCATACACCCAGACACCGGTACTGAAACACACACTTACTCACTGTCATTTGCATAATCCTGCACGCACATAAGAATATAAATAATTTCATTCCAATAGGGATTCTTATGCAAGTTTAATTTCTTTCAGCACATCTGTCCTGCTCGATAAAGTGCAACAAGGCATGCAATGCGCTTGCAATTTACAAGTCTACACTTTAAAGCTAAGATCTTATAGATCCTTTTAAATACAAGAAAATCTAAAATATGCTTTATATAAAGGAACAAAATTCAATGCCTAGTGGGCACAGCTGAATTTAGCTCCACTTTAGATGTTTTTGAAGCATATTTTCAGTCAAAATAACAGTAGAAAAAAAGCGGTCTGCTACATGAAAGTTTGTTTTTGTTTCATTTTGTCTTCATGAATTGTGATCTACAGTAGGCGTTGATCGAAGAATATTGTCAGAATGGAGAGAAAAAGTTTTCACTTTTGATAAAAAGAGAAACAATAAAGATGAATAGATAAATGATGAATGAGGTAAAATAACATCATGAAGGAGGGCAACTTTATAACATACTGATTCATTCTTGCCGAAAAATAGGATTTACTGGGACTGTCATGGCGGCTTTACGGCCGCGATAAGGTCGCTGGAGCTGTTGGCAGCCATTCTAGTCGATGACCATGTTTCCACCAGCTGCGCCACAGCACATCTCAGCTGCGTCCCAGAAGCGGCTCTCTGCTTATATCTTTTATCTGTATCATTATAATATAATAATAATGTCATTGTGGAGACGGACCATAGTTGCACCAAGCTGAACAGAGCAGATCGGGACGGGCAGGAAGTCACACACAAGAGCAGCGGAGAGCATTCGGTCAATTGAAACACCCTGGACTGTTTTTGGATCATGTTTCTTTTCGCTACATTGAACAATTAGGTACATTTACATCTAAGTGCTTAGCCTACTCACCCATGGTAGAAGAACAAAAAATAAAGGAGAAAATGACAAAGTAAGCAAAATCTCAGGAGGTCTGCTGTATCAGTCAGCAGCACGCTCCACTTCTGTTATGCTCTCGGTGGGATATGCAGTTGCGTGGAACAGAGCATCGCACAAGTTATGTCACAGACAGGTGCCCGGTGTGGTAAATTTACTGTGGTCTTTACAGTGGCCTCAGGAAAATTATTTTTAGTTTTTTATTGCAGATGTCAATGATATCTTCATTAAAAATCATTCTAAAATAAAGTATAAATACTTAATAATTGTCTTTGGACTTGATGACTGATAACTATTTTTGAAAACTCTTAATGCCTTCTCCTATTCAGCTCATCATCTGCTCCGCTGTCTTTATCGTTTAGCTTCAAAGCAGATAGGGGAATTCATTTTAGTGTTAAATTGCAAATGCTCTGGGGACACAAAAACCAAGCAGTGTTTGGTATAATTTAGCTGTCTGATCAACCTTGTTATCTCTGTGTCTCTAGGAGTAATTGTGACAGCCCGGAAATTTGACCGTGAACGCCAGCGGGAGTATGCAGTGACAGTGACTGCCACTGACCAGGCAGCTGACCCACTGATTGGCATTTGTCAGCTCAACATCCTTATCCTGGACCAGAACGACAACAGTCCCAAGTTTGAGAACATTCGATATGAGTGTAAGTAGATGTCGCTGTCAATGGTGATGTTGAGCTCAACCTGTTAGAGTTAGCGAACGAGTTTTGCCAGCTGTAAAGAGTAAAGCTGTAAAGAGTAAAGCTTTTCAGTTAGAGAGCACACAAATGTTTCTCTAACTGAAAATCTTTACTGTTTCAGTGGGCACATTTGTTTATAGCGTCTCCTTTGATGTGATGACATCCATTTTGTTCAGCATGACTTTACTATTTTTGTGTTTTCTGTATTGGACTTGTGTTTTTTAATGTCTCATGTGTATTTATTGTCAAATTTGTGGATGTGTTTCTTAAATGACTTGCATTGTATTTGTTTATTTTTTTTGCTTGTGTTTTCTGTAGTTGCAATGCACTGAGCTCACTCTCACACTGTACTGAAAAAGACTACAAATGAAGGCCTCACAAAATCACTGAGGCAGAAAGCTCTCTTCTTCTTCTTCTGCCACAGACTTCCTTCGTGAGGATACAATGATCGGGACTAGTTTCTTGCGTGTGGCAGCTCATGACGATGACTTTGGAACCAATGCAGCCATCACATACTCTATGTCCAGTGAACAGCCAGAGTACCTCAGGGTCAACCCCCTGACAGGTTGGGTGTATGTCAACCAGCCCATTTCTCAGGTACACACACACTGTATACAAACAGATTATATCAAACCACTTTTGGGGCAGTTTGGGGTGCTGTGTTTTAATATAGCAGATATGTATAGCAACATACGACATCCTTCATTTCTTGAAGATAATCAAGGGCCCTAATGGGGAATTCCGCTTATGGGGCCATTCAAAATTGCACAAAAGCAATTAATCTGCTACCTCTCTCAGCACATGGCCAGAAAAGCAAGTCTATTTGCATCCAAGCACTTACTGTGTTTCCTGAAAGTGAGGGAGCAGAAATCCAGTGGCCAGTAGCAGACAGACAGCCTGAATATGTGATAATGTCTTCACTGGAGCCTTTTGTTTGGTATTGGGAGAAATAACATTGATATTTTCCTTACTTCACTGCCTCTAACCCCTTGCTTCAATACTAGTAGGGAAAACAATCAGTCTCATCGTGGTATCATGAACAAGCAATAAAGGAAATTGCCACGTAGGCTGCGCAAAACCTATCTATGCCTAAGATGAGTGCCATACTCATAAAAGCCCAAAAAGCAAAACTAACCATCTTTCAGCTCGAAGGCGATGCACGTCTGTATCCTCAGCACCAGGCACCCTGCCAGTTTTATTGCCAGAGAGAGAATCACTTGAACACATCGATGTTTGAAGATGCAAAACTTTTCCACTAATGAGTACAACTGCATAGACTGCGATACAAAAGCAGGCACTGCCTACACATTTATTTTAGCCTATGCACTTGTGAGGATCTCAGTTGTCTTAATCACTAAGAGCAGAGATTTCATTTTTAAACTTCATAGCTACAAAAAGTGAAATATTGAGAAAGATTAAATATTTTTCTTGAGCTATGCGTGAAAAACTGGCTCAATAAAAAGTAATTCTTGTATTTGTGAATTTGAATCAGCCTTTAAAATGGCAAAATGTGTAAATAACCTCAATTTCCGTCTTGCTTTCAGCAGAAGGCCGTGAGCATAATTGAATAAAGTTAACTTATCATCACAGGTTGCTTCTTGTTCTCTTACATCTGCCAATTAACTGAGGCTTGGATTACAAACTCTTGGTTAAGTTATTTTCTTCAGTCACTGATATAGATCATTTCCCCCGATTGCAGTGGCAAAAGCTAATTCCTCTTGTATGGGTAACACAACTCTTCTCAATTAAACAATTATCTTTAGGTATATTTGTGTTTACCCAAACGCAGCCTGCAGTACATTTTTCCCTGCACAGAAGTGTGGAAAATTGATTGCTTGCTGACATCTGAGTGGTCTCGATTCACAACATTTATTACTCTTCAGGGAAGTTGTCATGGTAATCAACAGCCTAAAAAAACACCATCAAATGATCGCTTCACTTCTTTTTTTCCTGCCACAGAGGACCTTCATCACCAGGGAAATTGTGGCTACAGATGGGGGAAACAGGAGCAGTTCAGTGGAGCTGTCTGTCACCATCACCAATGTGAAGAACCAGCCTCCACAGTGGGAGAAAGACAGCTACAGCGTGGTCATACAAGAAAACACTGTCCGGGACACACCCATCGTGGTACATTGGGGTGGGAGTATGGCAGGTGGCATACATGGGAAGCCGATATTGTTGTATTTTTAACACATATAAGGAGTATTTATTTAACACATAACAATAGGCAAGTTATATCTATGTGTATGACATTTACAAATGCGGAGCCAGTTTTGGCTTAAAGGGTAGAGACACAGGCTTGCAGCTGGTTCAATCCCCAGATTAGCTGGATGTATGTGGGCAGAGAAAGTGGAAAAGCAATGCTTGCCCCTTGCACATTAGCACCACATAGGTGCATTAATTTAAAAGAAAGGAAAGTGCCTTAATCAAGCCAAGATGCAGTATGAACTAGAGCAAAACTTACTCTCAATGAAATACCATGAATTATTCTAGATAAAAAAAGCAAAGGCAAAATTACATAGAAAAACAGTAATAGTAAGTAATAATAATAGTAAGTAAAAGTAATACATCAGAGATACAGTTATAATGCTCAGTAAGTGCTCCGATACAAAAATGTATCCACACTCAAAAACGATGCACTACTGAAATGAAAACAATTTAGCCAACTCTTACGGAAGAATGTTCTCAGTGCGAGCATAATGGACGCGTGTATACATTTATGTACTTCCTGAAAACAGTTTCCGTCCTGTTGTACTGGTCAAGTTACATTCTTTATTGATAAGGTACATTTGATTGACATATTTGCTTAAAGGCTAGGCTCCACGAGGCGATGCTCAGTGTTTTACGCCATGCTGGACTCAATTACAGCAACTATTTGGCAAATGGCACTATGCACTTTATGTAACATGACTGAAGTTGAAATCATTTTCCTTAAAACCTGGTGGCTACATGTCAACAGTACAGACACACAAATGACGCAGTAATAAAACCTGGGAGCGAACCTATTTTGTCCACAGAACATTTTCAGTTTTGTTTGATTGTGATGATTTGGATTTGGGATTTTGTTATGTTTACAAACATTCTCTGTCAATGTGTCCACTAGCCTGAATTGAAGGACAAGCCATTTGCTTCACTCATAAAGGTCAGCTCAGCAAGGTACAGCAAAATTAACAGAAAAAAAATTCCAACACAAAAATTAAGCAGACAATGTGGTTGTTGCATTTTATCACTGCTCCTTTCTCTCTGTTGATCAATGGTGAGCAACATAAGAATGCAACTGTGACAAACTTGAGGAAAGCCATTGGAGCCTCAGGTCTAGGAATCATAGCTGCATAGAAATGCAGACATTCAAAAACTTTGCCTTCGTTAGATTTGATGAGAGATAATCACTTGTGCAGTTCCTGTCAAATGCATTTTATTATTCATAAAGGCATTGGCTTTTCAGGCCACTAACTAATCGACAGTATTTTCAAGGACCTCTTGAAATAAATTACGTTTTTGATTAATATTTAAAACCAAAAGATTGAAAAGAAAAGGCAGAGAAGAGTACTTGACACGAGAATATTTGCGCTAGAACATGTCGGCGTGTTTGTGAGAGATGCACACGGAGAGAGGCAGGAATAGAGAATGCGTGGTCTCTCAATTCAGCAAATTAATCGAGATTGCAGTTCAGTGTTGATTTGACTGTTATGCAAAGATGCAATTACTCTCAGCAGGTTGTAATAGCCCTCCCGTAGAAACTCGAGGCTTTTATGGCCTTAATCAGCACATACGGTAGTCAAGAATGTTTACCATTTCTGCATGCCTAACACGGTTTCTCATTATTTCAGCTGGTGTGCTTTGCAGGTTGAATGGATTCGGCTAGGTCACCCATAGGCAAGCTGCATCACGTCCAAGACGGCATTTTTGATTTTAATTGGGGTGTATGTGGCATCAGCTCTGAGAGGCCTTTCCTTATTAGTTTAGGGAATGAAAAGTGCATCCCACCAGACTTCAGTGTGTTGTTGTCTAGTCTAACATTTTTAGACTTACTGCATTAATATTACAGTGGTCATTATAATGGGCTGTAAAATACTTTTTTCATTTGTACTGATCATTGTCATTCGCTTTAAGCTGAGCAGCCCTTGTCCTAATTTCCGTTCCCTTTCCCTGGATCATTTCTGGCATTCAGCTTTTTTTTCTAGCTTTCAAAATTGATAATTGGAATCATTTGTTTTGGGATTTTTTTGTTTTTCATCTTACTTACAGCAGAAAGTGATGACAGGTGACTACATGTATTCCAAAAGTGATAACAGCTATATTTACAATTACCTGCCCATTTTTATATGCACAAGTGTATGGCCATATGTTTGGATGGACATACCATACAACCTAGCTACATCTGAGAGATTATTTTGAGTTAGTTATCTGGACAAATGGCTTAATAAGACATGTTGAAATGTCTCTTTCTTTTTTTTCAAACAGACTATTAAAGCCACCTCCCCTCTTGGAGATCCCAGGGTAACTTACAACTTGGAGGATGGCATGGTGCCAGAGACCAACATGCCGGTTCGCTTCTACTTGACCCCCAACCGAGAAGATGGTTCAGCCTCCATCCTGGTGGCAGAGCCCCTGGACTATGAGACCACCAGGAACTTCATGCTGCGTGTTCGAGCTCAGAATGTCGCTGCTGTACCATTGGCGGCCTTCACCATGGTTTATGTCAATGTCACAGGTGAGCCTTGTTTAAACTAGTTTTTTGGTCTTAGTCTAATTTGTTTGACAATCCCCAAATGTCATTGTTTTCTTTGAATTATGTTTGTATTCTTCCTCTATACCCTACATTGTCTCCAAACAACATTGTGTTCCAGTGTTACAGTTCTGTGATCAATCTGAGTCACGTTTACATACATTGTTTTTTCTTGACACTTGTCATTTCGTGTTGCTATGAAACATATTATCCTTGCTCAGTGAGCAGGGCTGTTTAACTGTGCCAGTCTGAAGCAGAAACAAACTGCGATCATGGGTGTTTGATTGATTAGTGTAAATTGAGAGTATAGGCTCAGAGGAGGAGGACAAATGTTAGTCAAGGATGCACAACATGTATCGGGGTTGAACAAAGATTATTTAGAGGAAGCACATGCGTTTAGTGAGGGAATACAACTGTTGTGGGTCATTGTGTAATAAAACCCATGGCAGAACACTGATCAGCAGGATGGCTATTTAAGGTTGTAGGAACAGAGGAACAATTGGGTGTTTGACAATTAATTTTTTTAATGGCTTATCTGAAAGCTAATGGAGCAATAGAAGAGATTGTACTTGGTTATTTTGCAAGATAGACTTAATGGACTTCAAGTCAAGAGCAACACAGGTAGTTCATAAATTCCAAAAACACTATCCCAAACATTAAACTGACTGATCCAGTATCACGCACTACCATGTAATAGACTCGCCGGTCTTCCGTGTCACTGTTGTCTGTTTCCTGTACTATCCATGAAAGCCACACAGTCTTATTCTGCAGTCGAGTTAGCAATCCTTATGCTTAACCTTAAAATAACTACTTCCTAAACCCTAGTCACCTGGGTGAAAGTCCTGTTATCCAGTTGTCTTCACATTACACTCTCCTCTTATGTGGATTTTGTGCTACTTTGGCATTTAGAGTCCCTGTCATCCCATTAATTAATTCCATTTAATAAAAACATGTAAAAACATTACATTTTAACAAGTTTTGAGTTCCAAATGTCATCTTTCCCTTGTCTTTTGTACATGGCCATTTATGATTTATCTTTACAAATGCTTTACAAATATTTGTTTCATTTATTCACCTTAGCCCACGTTATCATTTTACATTTTGAATTTGCTTTTTTAGTTTCCTTTTGTGTTTTAAATGTTTTCATGACCTGATCATTTTATAATTTTATTAATTTTACTTTTACTTTTCTTGTTGGACTTTGAATTGTAATAATGGCCAAAAATTATGGAATGAGATTTGTGCCAAAAGAAACAAACAAAACGTCTTAAATGTCAAACAAAAACAGGAATTTGAGAGAACATAAAACTCATTTCAAAAATAAAACTTAGAACTGCAATCAAATAATTTGTCAAATAGTGTAAAATATTGGTCTTTTACTCTTCTAATAATGCATTATTTTGTTTACGGTTCTCTCTGCTGGTCTCTCTCCGCTCAGACTTTTGCACTGACTCTCAGCTTTGCGTTCTCTCTGCAGCTCTGTCTCGTTTGCGCTCCCTGACTTTTTGTTTGCAGTTTTGGCACAAACCTCTCGGGTGGGCGGGCCTTTTCAGCAGAGCGTCCCCATTAGCTAATTAGTTGTTGACTGACACAGCTCAGTACCTATGTGTAGATAGCTAGCGCGCTAAATGACCCAGGCTTTAAAACAGAGAGAAGAAGAGATGACGAGGACGACAACGACAACGACACTGAAGAACAATATATGTATGTCATAACTACTTACACTTCATCAGTTTTCTTGTTGTGGGTTGTTACTGTTGTTCTTCATTGTCGTCGTCATCTTCTTCTTCTCTCTGTTTTAAAGCCAGGGTCGTTTAGCGCGCTAGCTACCTACCCATAGGTACTGAGCTGTGTCAGTCAAAATCTAATTAGCCAATGGGGACGCTCTGCGGAAAAGGCCCGCCCACCCGAGAGGTTTGTGCCAAAACTGCAAACAAACAGTCAGGGAGCGCAAATGAGACAAAACTGCAGAGAGAGTGCAAAGCTGAGAGTCAGCGCAAAAGTCTGAGCGGAGAGAGACCAGCAGAGGGAACCGTAAACAAATAATGCATTATTAGAAGAGTAAAAGACCAATATTTTACACTATTTGACAAATTATTTGATTGCAAGTTCTAAGTTTTATTTTTGAAATGAGTTTTATGTTCTCTCAAATTCCTGTTTTTGTTTGACATTTAAGACGTTTTGTTTGTTTCTTTTGGCACAAATCTAATTCCATAAAAAATATCTTCAATGCGGAGGATGCTCTGATCGCTCTAAAACTAAAACCGAACCTCTGAACTTCCATTTCTGACTGAATGTATCAATGCACCATATTTGTAGTTAAACAGTGCTAATGGTTACTCTGAATTATTAACCAACGTCGTACAGTTAGTGACGCAACACACCCAAATTGGATTGAGA
This sequence comes from Sparus aurata, assembly GCF_900880675.1. Lineage (NCBI taxonomy): Eukaryota > Metazoa > Chordata > Actinopteri > Spariformes > Sparidae > Sparus > Sparus aurata. The sequence continues at coordinate 12,453,357 of NC_044190.1, forward strand.
AACGAGAGATCTGGGCATTTCTCCGCCACTACCCAAGTAAAGCACATTCACTCGAACTTGGGAAAGATCACTCATGTTTCTACCTGTGCATGCAGAAGGCTTGTTGCACTTGTGACAATGAACGTTGTCCGTATTATCTTTAGTGAAGTTTAACCAGTCTTTTGAATGCACTGTCATATGTGCAGCTAACTGTATGTGTGCGTGCAGGCTAAGACTGCGGCCTTGTAGCGGCAGAGATATCTGCTCCAGAGTGAAAGTAGTGAAAATACAGCAAATACTGTCAAACCCAGTAAGAACATTTGATTAATGTTTAAAAGCTAAGTTTCAACTTGTCTCCTGGATGCAGGTGTATTAAAGGAGAACGCCGGCAATTTTTAACCCATATCCCTGTTGATTGAGGTTACCGAGTGATGTCATTAGGAAAAATAACAAGAACATTTGGCACAATATTTGCCGAGTATCAGAACGGCAGCTAAAGCGAACCTATGGGGGCAGACATAACCAAAAGTGAAACTTAAGGATGTCTGCCCCCATAGGTTCGCTTAAGCTGCTGTCCCGATATCTGGTCAATGTTGTGCAAAAAATTCACGTTATTTTTCGTACTGACAGCACTCGGTAATCTCGATCAACAGGGATATGAGTTAAAAACGGCCGACGTCCTCCTTTAAAATCGGGGCTGGGCTGAATTGACACATTTTCTGCCGTATTACCTAATGTGTTTGGATTCATGACAGTAAACAAACTGTCTATGTTCTCATTTTTTATCATAATCCTCAATATTGGACAGTCTCACTGTATTGGCTCTCTCTAAACTGTTTGCACAAGACAACAGTTCTAAAAGTGAGTTGAGAGTGGAAGAATCAAAAGCATTCGGGATGAGCGGAAGGGTCAGACCTATCATAGTGCTCTCGCTATGATTTTCCATTTGGAGTCATTAGAATTTTTTATTCCAAAGCTATACAAATCCAAAGCATGTGCAGAGACCTCGCCAGCTGTTATCAGTGTGATGAGTGCAATAATGCAACTTACATGATTAACCTTACTACTCTTCTGAAAAGGAGTCTGATTCTTTAATTCTGTGGTATCTGTCATCTTTTGCTGAGAATATCAGCTTTCATTTCTTTATGATTCTCTGCCATGCCTCTTATTATGTCACAGCGCTTCTGAATATCATGACTTTAATCTGGTGTCACTCTGTTTCAGTTGATGTTCAGTGTCTGGTAACCAGGCTTAAGTTGCCATCATCACTGCTAAATACGATGGTGGTTGCTGGCCCCTGACCTTGCTCCATGAAATAATTCCCCAGACTCTCCTACATTTAATCCTCTTGCAACATGCAGCCACGCACATACACACACGTATGCATACCCCATTCCATCAAATTGGTCTTAATCCAGTGAGAAATAACTAATTCACACAGACCCTCTTCCTTCTCTTGCCTCCTATCCCTTTCCTAACTTCCCCTTCTCCTCTTTTCACATTTCTTCCTCCCTCTTATCTGTCTCAATAAGAAAGCTCTTTGACTCCTCCAGAGGCAGTGCAGCTGAGGGAGGGAGGGAGGTCTGTAATGGATTTAAGGCCCCATTTTTAATTCATAGATTAAGACATTTACTCCGAAGTAAGCTAAGGAAAAAGTGGCACATGAGGCAGCATTAGATTTAATGTGTTGCTCTATTCAAGTCAATTTTTATGTCTTTGGCCCTAAATCAATTATGTTAAAAATGCTATTCAGCCAAAGTTAAGAGTTCATGTTCTGTGTCACAGGGTCCAGGTGCTGCATGCTTTATCTTTCTATTGCATGTAACTCTCCCTACTCTAACCTTGTCCTTGACCTTATAGATTCACACCTTTATTCCACAAGCTGCTGACTCCTTCTTAATGAAGGTCCATGATGCTACATGGCAATCAGCAATAATGAGACTTGATATTTATTGCCAGTTGTTTTCTTTGCCTCAGGTAGCAGTGAACCAGTTTGATCCAGGATGATCAGTTTGAGCAATACATTAAAGAGTTGAAAGGCTTATCAGATGACAAAACACTGCTTAGCAGTTTATAACACTTCGAGGCAGGTATTTCCAAAGCCCTATATTTTATCTTTCGTTTGAGTGATTGCAAGGTAAACAGAAGAGTGGCTTTACAAGGGAATACCAGGAAGGAATTCTAACGTACACATATTTAATTGGAAATGCAGCGCTTTGATGGATAATTTTTCATTGTGTTCATGTACAAGTTGATGTATTGCAGTGTTTTATTTAACCTCGGATTTGATTAATTTCGGTTTATGGTAAGTATATCAGTTAGTATAATCATAAGTAGTCAGTAACTAGGGATGTTAATGAGTTATGATTAATAGAGTAATCATGGTTGAATTTACCAGCAGTAGATGATTGTCAGCACTCGCTGTGTGGAGAATCAGCATATAACACCGGTGGGAGGCACAGCATTGTACTGCTGTAAACAGTAATGGCTGTTTACACTATATTTTGATTTCTTTCTCTTTTTTTTTTTGTTGCTTTACATTGCCATCAGACAGCCCATTGTCAGGCATTAACTGACAATCAGACATCTGCACAAATCTTGGTACAAATTACAAGTACCTGCTTATCAAATATATCCAAAATAAAATCCAAATTAATGGTATGAGAAATTGTGTGAAACTATCGAATACAGAAATTGCTCAATTGCATCCCTATAAGTACCCTTTATTTACGTCGAACTTTTTCAATGTGCAGTTACAGAGTGCTTTGCTAGTTCACATGCGCACATACCCATGCACAAGAATATTACAGATCTAAGCAGCACTGGATCAGCTGACTCAATACTGAAAGAACTCTGTTTCGTTGCATTGGAGCTAAAACGGTAGCATAATCTCTGCTTGTTTTGAGACAAACTGCAGAGCTTATAAAAGCTTTCTATCACCACATCTGAAGAGTTAGGTTACAGAATATAGGGTTAAGAGATCATAATGAACGAGGATTTCAAACCATCAAGGGCTTTAAATGTGATTAACAGGATCTGAAATGTAATTCTAAAATGCAGTGGAAGTCAAGGCAGTGCTGGACTGGAGAAATATGCTCTGTGCATTTGGAGTTTCCCAGAAACTGGTCTAAATGATGTAGTGTTTTTGCACAACAATTTAGAAATGTGAAAAAGGAGGTGAAACAATCTAGATTTTGGTCATCTTCTTTTTTCTAGGCAATGTTAATTTAATTTCAGCAGCATTCAGCATTCATTAATTGGAGAAAGCAGGAAATAGTCAGGGACTAAAACCAGAACAAACATACATATTGCCAAACATCATAAGACAATAGACAGTAACTGCTAAAACATTTTTTTCCTATTGTCTGTGGCAGAACATTTACATTAGATAAGGATGATGGATTAGTGATTTGTTGGAAGAAATATGGAAACACTGATTTAACAGAATTGATGTGGAGTCTGGGACAGGTATACACAAATTAGAAGCCTGAATAAAAGCTTTGGATGTGTTTAATTATTTTAAGAACACAACCAATTTTAAGGGTCATGTTGAACTACCTTACCATTGGATTCCAAAATAAATGTTGAATTATGCTTGTGGTAGCTACAGCTTTTAAAAAGTGCAAGATTCTTTTAATATGACTAAAGCCCTCATGAGCTTGTCCCATATGTGCAAGATGATAGATAGTACTTGAGATGAGAAGATTAACCCTGAACAGAATAATAATCTTGATTAGCGTGAATACCAAAGTAAAAATTGTATTTAGTCCTAATTAGGAAAAAAAGAGAGAGTCAGAAAAAGTAGAGCATTGGCTGAGGATGGTTAAGAATGGCAATACATCAGTAACACAGTTACAAAAACTACTATCCAAGCTGATTGGTCAGTAACACTTATTTAACTTATTTACTTATTACTTATCACTTATTTAAATATGTTTCCCTGTTTGCTGCCATAAAGCTGTTCATTTAAGTCTGGTGAGGCAGAGGCATTCATCGACAAGCAAGTGTTGTATTCCAAAAGGTACTAATTGTAAGCAACAGAAGTTAACTGAATAGCACTTACCATTTGATTATTTGTGGCTAAACTTTGTTGTCAAACTGAATAGAGTGCAGTTGACCAAAAAAACTAAATATACATAAAGTATCCAAGATTATGCTGAAATGAGTTTGATATAAAAACTGTACTACAAAAAAACACCTGTTAGCAACAGTCAGTAAAGGTAGGTATAATAAGCAGGTATGAAGAATGGGTATATTGATCACACCACCAAGTGCTGCAGGCAATTGGGGCTTTGTAGAGAACCCATCAATTCTCTAAAATGTTTCGGTCAAATACCCCAGACATATCATAGAAACAATACATGTTGGCATATCCTAACTCTCTCTTCCTTCCTTTTTACTTCCGTAGATGTAAATGACAACGTCCCATTTTTTACTTCCTCTATCTACGAGGCCTCTGTCACTGAAGGGGCAGATTCAGGAACTTTTGTTTTCCAGGTGTCAGCCAATGACCTTGACTTGGGTCTCAATGGCAAGGTGAAAACACACTCACACATGCACACACACATTGGTTAAACTGATGATGTTGCTCTCAGGATGGTCAGTGCAGATGGATGTTAACAACTTAGTTTCTTTTCTATAAATGTGCTATTTTCAGCCTCTCTCTGTTCTCGATTATCCAAAAATGTGTACTTCCTTCCTGGGTAAAAAAAAAAAAAGATTAATTTTAGCACCTGAATCTCTTGATAATTGTGCCTGTTCCAATCTCCCACTGTCCAGATCTCCTACTCCTTGCTAGAGGATCGCAGCGGTGACCACCAGTATTTCAGTATTGATCCAGAGCGTGGATCCATCTATACACAGACCGTGTTTGACCGCGAGACCAAAAGCTCCTATCTGTTAGAGGTTCAGTCTGTGGATGGCTGGGAGTCAGCACGGCCCGGCAAACACGGGCAGCCCAACTCTGGTAAGTGAGACTGACACTACACTGAGCAACGTACGACTGAGTTGATGTTGATGTTCTGATTGCTTAGGCGTTTTTGCTGTTTGTCTGGTAAAGTCACATGTCGGCCTTAGTGTTAAGGACAGCAATTTGGAAGAGCTGGGAGGCACAGTCAGTGATAAAGAGAAGCTGCAGCAAATAGAGGTGAAACTGTAAGTTGTTACTTTAAAACAGAGAGGACATTTAATTGTTCAAATACCAGTAACAGGTTTTTACCTGTACTGGTGGATATGCATCCTTGGTGACTTAGTGTCTCCAATATCTTGCAGCTGCACTATCTACAAGGATTTCCTCCCTTTCAGCCACGGGAGCTTTAGAGAGGCTGACCACTGCTGTCAGATTGTAAGGTCTGTCTGTACAATCGACACTCTGACTTAACCCACAGTTGTTTGTTGCAGTTTAGGTCAGAATTCTTTCACACCAAACTTTGGAAAACCTCTGGACTTGTTTTTGTGAATGGTGTTTTTCTCATTCTCTTGTTCACGCTTAAAACAGGGAAAGGCGTTCATCAAACCGTTTCTACAAAGTTGGAAGCACAGTATCGATCCCACAAAGCAGCATAGTGTTATGACCATAAGGATGAAAATATAGAATAGTTACCATCAGACATTGCACATGTAACTCGTCAAACTGTTTTTTGAAAAGAAAAGAATCTTCTGGAACAAAACCCCAGTCCCTCTTCAACAGGTTTTGCTATATATCTGACAGTATGACCTTTTACTGTGCTATTCTGTGTTTTAGAACTGTATTGAATGTTTTAATGACTGCAGACACATGTGGGTACTGTTATTTGTAAAACACCCAACAATTGATATCGAGTAAAGCAAAAGAACAGAGAGGAGAGCCTCATAACTTTAGAGACCAAAGTGAAAAAAATGTCTTGCCACTGACGCTTCATATCCAGTTGATTCACACACAAGTAAAGCATTCTGCAAATAAACGATGAACTGATTATGTCAGCTCAATAACATCAGGTAAATGTCAACACTTGAAGCAAGCAGTCCTGAACACGGAGTCAGGATCATTCTAGCACAGTGATGATGCCTCACACGAGCAGCGCAAACTAACGTTGCAGCAAACACAGTCATTTGCTGGGAAGTGTGAGTTAACACTAATATTTGAACAGCATATAATAAACAGCATTTGGTTGGTCCATGCTAATATAAAGACAGTATGTATTCCACGTGATCCGACCATTTTCTTCATCTTGGCTCCAGGCCTTCCTCTGCGCGAGGGGCACCGTGCCGCGACCACTGTCAATCAAAGATGATCGACAGATTCCCTCAGAGATTATTCAAACAGGATTCATAAAAGATAACCATGAATTTAAGGTGGTTCATCACTAAAATATTATTATATTTAAGAAAATGAGCACTGTTTGGTAACGCTAATTAATTTTGGTAAAAAATGGGAGTTAAGGATTAATAATTGGGAGACTGAATTAATGAAAGTTAGCTAGTTTCTAGCTAATACCCAGTGGCTGTAAATGGTCATGCAGGGGTTGATAGCGGTCACACAAAATAATAATTTGTTTGTCAAATCACAGGCATAATTCCAGGGGGTTAAGGGAAAAAAAATCCTGTTAATTGACTTTTAACAGTTGTTGAAAACATAATATTCTTTGAATGTAGCAAAGTGGAAGTTACTAAGCTCTGTCTGCAAATGTTTGTGAATTCATATTACGCGTGGGTATGTTTTATGGACATAGCTGAACCCACTAATTGGAAGGGTTGATGGCATACTTTTCAGTCATATGATGTATCAAGTAATAGTGCAGCGGCTTCAACTAAAAACCTATTGAAACAGTTGCTACCAATCCAACGGGTACCTTTAAAAATACGATTATAGTCAAAATGTATGTGAACACAGATCATTGACTCTGGTTTTTATTTAGTTGTGAAAATGCTAACAGATTGTTGATATTACAGTTGTTATCCAGTTGACATAATGATGGTGGTTGCTGTTCTACTGACTGAAAAAATGAACAAGCACAAAAGGGAAGAGAACTGCAGACAGCTGCTCCGTAGACTTCATTTAAGGCTCCAAGTCTTCATTGAAGGCAGCAATAATGTCTGTTTTCCTCTCTCAGACTCTCTCCCACATCTGCTCATCTCCCCCCTGCTGCAGGACCAAAGGCCATCTTTCTCTGTCAGTCTGCCTCTCTTGCTCCCTCTCTTCTTCCGTCTACCTATTTCTCTCTCATTTGCTGCCAGATGAAATGCATATATGCTCCAATGGTAGAAAAGAGAGGCACGAAGAAATGAACAGATGTTGAGACAGATGGGTGGTAGGAGAGAGGTGTTGAAGAAACAGCAAGACAGAGCAAGATATATTTTTAATAAATACGATCATAAGTAATTAATGGATCCTCTCTCTAGGTTTGTCTCTCTATCAGATTTGTGGCAACGTAAACAGACGTTAAATATTAAGCAGGGCAGAGACTGGGAGACTACACTGTGGGAGTTATTTTAGTTAATTTATTTTTTTCTGTGTTATGAATATTGAATGAGGTTGTATGAAGAATTGGTGGCAACAACAATGTTCACACTCACAACTGCATGCTATTGGAACTGTGGTCAATCTCTGATCTCCACAGGGAAAGTGTTATCTTATCTCACATATCTCACCACATGTTGTTGTGCCACTGACTTTAAAACTCCATCTTGAGTCAGGCTAAAGAATGTTCCTGGACTCTGCCCCGAAACAAACACAGCATACAGAAATTATGTCAGGCATACACAAGCATGGCAACATACTAGGATAGCATGTTGTTGGTTCTATTAACAAAAAGGCAAAATACCAAATTGTCCCCTGCGTCCAGGATAACATAGAGATTACATTCCCTCAGAAGATTCAAAAGATTCCATTTTAACACTAGAAGGACGCTGGGAGAGCCTGGACCTTCACCAATGCCTATAGAACACTCTTTTATTATATTCAAATCTGTAAGCGCAACCACTATATATTTCCAAAACAGAGAAAGTTGAACATTTTTTTTTAAATATCTGGTGAAGTGGCAGACAATTCATGTTTGGATGAGACTATGATTATAACTATCTTTTTAACATGAACATATTTACATTTCCGTAGCCATAACAACTGCTTCTGTACAGAGTTCGAATGTGTCGGCTTGTATTTCTACATTTGGCTTTTTTTTGTCACTGTTGAACTTCCATCTACTGGAATTTAATATTGATGCCTTTTATTACGCCAAGAACAAATACCCTATCAAACAAAGTAAATGAAAGTAAAATAATTATGAATGCACTCACTTTGTGATTCAGATCTGCTCCAAAATACAGTGGGTTTGTCCATGGCACATGCTACACCATTCCAACAAGTTTCATGAAAATCTGTCTGGTGGTTTTTCCATAATTCTGCTGACAACCCAATAAACTGAGCCAAAAACATAACCTCCTTGGCCGAGGTAATAAGGAAAAAATTATATATATAAATCTGATTTATCCCCTGACACTCACTAAATCAATGGCTTCCATTCTTCCTCCCATTTAGCTTCCTTTTGTTACAGATGATCAAATTCTGCTCTTTAAGCTCTGATCTCAAAGCAAGAAATACTTTGGTCATTAAACAATGGCAGTCTTCCCAATATACCCTTTGCTGCGGTATTCACCAAGAGACTGCATTTAGAATATTTGAACACCCGCAGTTTTATGAAGCAGCACTGAGCAGCACAGTTATTACCAGAGGAAGTATTGATTGAGTGCTCGCCTGCATTTGATCCCTTTGGTCATGTGAGTCTTCATATATAGCTCACCGCTGAAATGCATGTGAGAAATACCATTTTTATGACCCTGTTTCAAAAATCATCTTCTTTTCATCACTTTGATTATTAGGTGTGGCAAATCTGATGTGAATTTTAACTTCACCTTTGAATGTGTTAAGTTGGACTTTCCATCGTCTTAGAGCCGAATTTTAGGCGCTTGGCCCATGGGCTCATTTGTGTAGAATATTTGCTTGAAGCATTCACTTTAATGATCTTAATATTATTAATTACAGTCGCTGAAATATCTCATTCATATTCCTAAAAAAATCTTATTTTCCTCCTACAACACTCTTTGTGACCGACTTTTGGTATACCGTCTGTCAGTTCAAATGGTTCTCCTGACATTAGATGCTTTGCTTATTTTTTCAGGGATTTGTTTCCTATGTGTCTCATTTTATAATATTTCCTCAACGTGTCTCCTTGTCCGCATGTTCCCTTCAGGAGCGCAAAAAAGGTCTTCCTGTGTGTTTTCCTTTAACTACGGTCTAATTAGTTTCTAATCGGTGGATTCACGAATGACAGTATGAGTACTTTATTAACACTGAACACCGGCAAATACTGAGTTTGTGTCGCTTTATAATAATCAAAAGAAAAACAAGACTTAGCTTAAGTAAAAGGTGTATTTAACTTTGCTCATGTACACATACAGACAAACCTTATCCTCATGCCAAATACTGAGCGATGTGGCGGATAAGATACATGTTGTCAAGTGGTCACAAGAATAACCCCGATAAACACTGTTTTCACAAGCCATAAACATAATCTCTGACTACTTTAAAATGAGTGTGTGAGGGTTGGGGTTTGGTGTGTGATTTTTTACACATGACAACATGGATGAGCGGGCAATATTAGCATGCAAGAGGTAGGGAGAGGGGCTTGCTGCTACATCTGCTTATCTGCTTTGTCTTTTTGTCTCCATCCATCCATCCCTACCCAGCTCTCTTTCTTACTCTGATTCTGAACAACAGGCAAAGCCCTGTCATCTGTGACTTGTTTTGTTATAGCTCCAAGGGCTGCATTAGTTTGCTATCTGTGCCATGAACTGTATACCATCAATTCCACCCTCGCTTAAATAATTGATCTCGTCTTGAATCGTGTATTGCAAATTATGATCCTTTTGATAGTGATATCAAAGGAGGCGTAATATGTTGGGTTGCTAGAGTACCAAGCCTTACACTGATGCCCCCAGGGTGCTTTGTACCCGGCTTCAGCCTGCGGTAGGATGCTGAAGGAAAAAAGAAACAGCTGGATTTAATGGTGAAATAGACAGAAATTGTGGACACAGATGAGAGATGTGATTTTTTAAAAACATTTTTTAAAGTGGTAGACAACAGTGGATGGAAGAAAAAAAAGGTTGTTATTTTTATTTCTGTGTGTACATGAAGAAAAGTGTATTTTCCTGTGTGTGTGTGTGTGTGTGTGTGTGTGCATGCTGGCAAAAACTGACTTAATTGTTGCAATCCAAACAGAGATAGACAGATGTTCATGTTCACGTTGACAGAATAAGAACAACCATCATGTTTGTAATCGCCTTTCTCCTCTCTTTCTCTCTCTCTCTCTCTCTCCCTCTCACTCTCTCTCTATTTTCAGACACAGCATATGTTCGCGTTTTTATCAGTGACGTGAACGATAACAAGCCAGCGTTTGCACAGGCATCCTATGAAGTTGATGTGGACGAGGATGCTGATGTAGGCTTCGCCATTCTCACTGTCAGTGCCAATGATGGGGATGAAGGTGGGTGGCATGGATAAGGAGTATATAAATACATGTGTATGTGTTTCTAGAAATTGGGTGATGTAGATCTACAACGGGAAAGTGCAGGAGTAATGGAGAGGCTGGTACTGCAAATCCATAATTGGGCAGAATTACTTGAGCACATTGCTGAAGTTTTTCTCTTTTCACTCCACTGCTTTTGTGTGACCTGCTTTTACTTTTTGGGGGGGTAGAAAAAGATTTGCACTACAAGACATGTCTTTAAGTTCTGAAAAACACAGCAGTATGTGAGTTTGAATCAGCCACTGTAGAAGAGCCCATCTAGCCTAACCTTTCGATGTAAGGCAAAGAAAGAACCTCCAAAGCGTTAAAATGTGCACTTTCACCATTTTGGCCTTCAAAACACTTTCTTCTTTCTCTCTGATCAAATATTTCTCACTGTTAAGGTGTTGCAGCTCTGTAGCTGTTGAGAAGAAGCTGACTGCAGCTCTGACATGGCTGGTGTTTGTCATTATGTTTCCGACTTGTTGTCCACGGAGAACTGGCATCATTTTAAAATGTTAAAACAGTTTTTAGCCCAGTGACAGTTTGAGACAGTGGTGCGCAATTAATTTTAAAGTTGGTGAATGACACATGTACAATTGCATTGACATGCACATAAAAGTTCAGTTGAAGATCCCCTTTCACATAGCTTCACTTCATAGAGGACAACTGCATCACGATCTATAATCTCAAAAGAACATTTTTAGTGAATATGCTTTTCATATGTACTTTAAAGGAGAACTTCGGTCGATTTAAACATGCAGCTTCATTGCTCAAGCTACCCTTGACTTGCCAGTACCGAAGACGCGAACAAATTTGGTCCAGCCATTACAGAGCTCCGTGAACGGAGACTTCGCATTGAACGCTAACAGCATGGGGTCAGAACTTTACACTGTGTTTTAAGCGTCTTAACATGCTCCACATCTCACACCAAAAGTTATGCAACATCAGCAGACACCTTAGCACACAGCACTGTAGCGTGTATGACTCAAACTGAATAAAACAGTAGTTAAAACAGTGTGTTTGTGCAAGGAGCTACTAAACACAGTGTAAAGTTCTGACCCCATGCTGTTAGCGTTCAATGCGAAGTCTCCGTTCACGGAGCTCTGTAATGGCTGGACCAAATTTGTTCGCGTCTTCGGTACTGGCAAGTCAAGGGTAGCTTGAGCAATGAAGCTGCATGTTTAAATCGACCGAAGTTCTCCTTTAAGAGTCCATTCAGTTTTCAGAGTAGAGCTAGGAACAACAGAACAAGGATTATCCATTTTGACACAAGGGAGAGTGAAGTGTTTTTCCATTTAGAATGGTTAAACACCCTATACTGGTTACATACTTAGAACTAATTTGTCGACCTTTCCAGAACACTTACCTTTAATTCGGCGCTAATTAAGAGGCCTCATTAGGATCTGAGAGTTTGTCAAGATTATGAAATACAAAGACTTAGATCCCTGGTGGAACATGATGAGACATTCAGCTGTCATGGCCAGAGGCAGATGTCAGCTAACGACAAAAAAAAAAAAAGACCATTAGTACTCTGAGAAATAAAAAGTGTCTCTCACAGAAGGCATCTATAAACGGCACAGGACTGTGATCGGAAAAGGCCTGGTTATTTGCAGATCAGCAACAAAATCAAATGAGAATTCGCATTTTAAGTGGCTAGGGCTTGTGTAACAGAGGGGGGACAACGGACATCAAGATGCAGCTGAGTGAGCATCAACAAAAACATTTTCCACTTCAACAGAGCACAGACAACTTAGGGCTACAGGCTCTGCATTTAGCTGTCAAAACCACACGTATTTCTCAGAATCAGAATCAGAAATACTTTATTGATCCCTGGGCGGAAATCGCTGCTCCCATTCAAAGTCCAGAAATATGCAGGAAAAAAAAAATAGTAATGATAATTATGATAGCTATACTAAGTATAATAAAAACTAAATGCAAGCAAGAACAACAAAAACAGAACAAAATACAATAAATGCACATTCTACTAGAATGAATAAAATGTACAGTGTAATACATAATGCTACAGTTGAAAATGTATGGTTATTTTACATTACTGTCTTAACTTTTGCACATTTGAGAGAGACAAATCGTCCAGAGTCCTTAGAGTGACTCAGATAGTCTGACAGTCAGAGCAAGGAGTTGAACAGTTTGATGGCCACAAGCAGAAATGATATCCTGTGGCGCTGTGTGGTGCATCTTGGTGGGATCAGTCTAGTGCTGAATGTACTCCATACCAGAAAAAGCTCTGGGTCAGAAGTGACACACCAGAAGAAGTCAAACACACATTTGGGAGTAAAAAGTCGGTCAATTTGCAATCCACTGTTAAAAAATCCCAATCCAAAATTATAATCCAGTTTTAAGCACTATCATTATAGTGCTATAGACTACTATATAACGCTACTTCAAGATACACATTTTCAAGACATGACACTGTTATGGCATAATAAGTTTTGTTTGTAGTTCACATCTTCATTAGGTCTGACAATCTGTTACAGACCTTAGATTTGTAAAGATGTGGCAAAGATACTGTGAACTTGGAAATACATTTAGATCATAAATCTATTTAGATATTTAACAATGGATTGCATATTGACTGGTTTTTCACTCCCAGCAAAGTTAGACTATTTCAAATTTGAGTTTGCTGTATAATAATAAACGTTCACTACTACGCAGCATGTTTAAACTGGTATGGCTTTGCTGCTGTTGACAAACAGGAAGCCTATAGAGCATACTGAGATGACTACAAGCAGCAGCCAGGGCTCCAGAATGCGACTACATTTTGGGACTATTTTAAGAGATGATGTGACTAAAATTTGACTTGCAAATAACCCCCAATTTTTTTTTTTGATTGATTTTGTAATTCATGACAATAACTCAACAAGCATATTGAGGTTGTGAGGTATCTGGGTTATAGGTATCAATGTGTCGGCAGAGGGAGAAATGAGTGTGATGGATGCAAAGTGTTGAAAGGTGTGCAACTGACACTACTTGGCCCAAACCAACTAAACAGGACCAAGGCGGAGGGATGAGAATGAGAGAGAAAGAGCATACAGTGGGTGATTTCCGGTCACATACAACTGTGAGACCGGGGCCACTGGCTGACTTCATTAACCCCACCCATCAAGTACCTGCAGGAACACAGACGAAAACCAACGAGCAAGTGGGAAACACACAAAGCAGGCCCTCCAGAGCTGTCATAATGTGCTGCATGAGTTGTATGGGATGGCAGAAATTGAATGCCCGCAGCAAGGTGTTTTTGCAATGGCTTGATTTGTTAAAATGTTGAGGGCCCCAAAGTGTACAAACGTACTTGTAAGAAAAAGTGAACATCATTTTCACATATCACCTGGACTATAAGTGTTCCACTGTGAACACCCCTGCTGAAATTGAACTTGTTTCTCTGTGGTGGTGAGCAAGTGTGTGTTTTACCATCGAACTCTATGGTACAGTTTTTTTTGTTAGACTTGTCAGGCACTGCCTTATACCCCTTTAAGCTGGATCAAATGGCACACAGCTTATTTCCATTATTATTATTATTATTATTATTATTAGTAGAAGTAGTACTAGTATTATTATTAGTATTAGTATTAGTATTACTATTGTCATCATCATCATCATCATCATAATAATCATCATTATTATTATTACTAGTGCATTGCCCGTAGGAAGCATGTATTTCTATAGAAAAGTGGGAGGTTAAGTAGCTTTTTCATGGATGGCCAAATGAGGCTGTGTTTGAAGGTAGGACGTCAGGGATATAATTGGCTGTTTTTGATTATACCATTATATGTCACCTTAAAAACTATTTACCTTGCCTTACTTGGTGTTATTATTTTTAGCACAACCTCACATGTGTGACTGTACAGTTATTTTTTCATTTTAAGATACTATATTAACACTATGGACCTAAAATCACAAAATAACATAAAATCAGAGTAGAAAAAGTTAGTTTTTTTACTGTCAAAACCACAAATATGTTTAATGGACCGATTGCATTAGTTATAATGCAAATATAAATTGTTGTTTGCTAAATTGGTGCATACGTTTTTGAAATTTACAAAGCTATGTGTAACTATTTACATTTAAATGCAGGCAATGCCTCAGGCTCTGGGCTCAGCTCATTCCTGCCTGTTCCACATTCAGCTGTCTCCTCCTTTGTTTGCCTCACAACACGACTCCACTACTCACTAAACACACTACACCAAACACTACATAACACACTAACTATACACTCCAAACACGCTATATGTCACAAATCTCTCAACTCTCAAAACTCGCTATCTCTGTCGCTGTCTCCAACACATCACTGCTGCTGTCAATCATCCGCCGATGTCCCTCCCACATCTTCCTGTTCCTCAACGACCAAAATTGCTGCTTGGACACTTTCGTGACAAAAGCACATTTTTACTGTTTCTTCCTGCACCAGACATAAAGCAAACGTAACGGCAATGTTCGCGAAAAAGCGTGTTGGACATTATTTACCCTAAATCCGGTTTTGGACGTGCCGGTGCGCCCGCCCCGTCAACTCGGTAGGTAACGTTAGGCCGTGTGGGTCGGCTAGCGGCTAGCAGCTAGCTACACACAAACATCCACAGATTCTGATCCCACTTTGTTGACCGCGCGTCTCCGGATCTCCTCAGACCCAAACAGACTCAGTCTGGACTTGTTTAATCTCATTATAATCCACAACAGTCAGTTTAGATGAACAGAACAGAACAGAATGGGACCGAACCGCCGGCAAAATCCCGGTCCAGCTTGTGGCGCTGCAGGTATAAATCCGCTTGTGACAAAAGCACATTTTTACTGTTTCTTCCTGCACCAGACACAAAGCAAACGTAACGGCAATGTTTGCGAAAAGGCGTGTTGGACATTATTTACCCTAAATCCGGTTTTGGACGTGCCAGTGCGTCCGCTCTGTCGACTCGGGCGGTCGAGCGGCTAGCACTAGCTACACACAAACATCCACAGATTCCGATCCCACTTTGTTGTCCGCGCGTCTCCGGATCTCCTCAGACCCGAACAGACTTGGTCTTGTTTAATCTCATTAATCCACAACAGTCACTTTAGATGCACAGAACGGAACCGAACCGCCGGCAAAATCCCGGTCCAGCTCGCGCCGCTGCAGGTATAAATCCGCTTGTTTTTTAAGGAATGTCGTGGGCTTGAGCTCTGCAGTGATTGGCTCTGGTGCGCACGTGGCCACGGTGTGCAGTGGTTGGCTCTGGTGCCCACGTGACTGTGGTGGCTCCGGTGGACAATGCTTGCAGAATTTGTAAAGCATTTATGAAATAATTTATTCACGCTATCATTGCAGTCCAAGCAAATGCTTATTGCACACCACTGAACAACGCAGCAGCCATGTTGAAAGTCTCAGGTCAGTCTGATCCTGAGTCCTGATCCGCAGAGATATTTGAGGAACACACACACACACACACACACACACACACACACACACACACACACACACAGACAGAGATTCTTTGTATTATAGATAGATTATTATTATTATTATTATTATCTATTTTGAGGGCAATAATGATAGAAAGCACAGAAACCTTTTCGAAAATGTGTGAGATGTGTAACGTCTTGGGTATTTGTGCCTTTGTCAGCACCGTATCCGTCTATGTGTATGTACCTGCTCTATTGGTTGTATACTTTGGTGTCAGTGAGGTACCAAGGGAGATGAATACAGCTTGAAATTGGTACAACTGGGAACAAAACAAAAAAACATTTGGTTTCTCTTTGTTTATTTTAAAAGTTCTGTTAACACTTCTGCTGTTCCTTTTGTCCTTTGGGTCTCAGCAGTTTTTCTAAATACTTAAGAGATTGAGACAAATAGAACAAAGGGAGAAAGAGGGCGAGAGAGAAGAATGGAAGCAATTGCCTATATCCCCTAATGTCTCATTTAAAATGCCAACACACAGACGGTACAAAACGATGTGGATTACTGCATTCTTCTTTCTCCTGCCTTTACTTTCATCTTGCTAATAAGCTGTGAATCTCATCTCATCTTCAGAGGTCTCTCCTTTTTCTTTCATATTAACATGAGGGGTGGTAGATGCAACGGTGATTGAGATGCAGACCTTGGCTTTACCAGTAATTGCATTGAGAGGGAACATTTTGTTGATCAGCATCTAATAGACTTTATTAAAAATACTTTGCAGAGCTTAAAATGGAAAAGAGATTATTATGTGAGGTAGGGAGAGACTTTTGAAGATGAGAGGTGGGGGATTTCACAGCAATATGATTTTAGATAGCTTGGAAGAATGGAGTTTACATTATTAAATTAGTCAATGGAGTTTCACAACATTTTGTTGTATTTAAGAATTCTTGTAATTTTACTGAGTTTTGGGAAACACATTGTGTGTACAGTAATGCTATGAGTAATGTCGAATGCTTAAACAACAAGCAGTCTCTGCCTTTACAATAGACGATTACCTGCTGCAAAGGATCTTTATGGCAAAAATTCTAACAGTGAATGTCAGCTATTTTTAAGCCATGTATAGTAAAAATAAAGCCAATGACAATGATGCATATTCAGTATTATTAATGTAAAAGGAGCATCTATAAGAAAAAGAAGGAGAATTTTATTGTAAATCACACATTTTACCCAAATCATTTCAACAGAAATTTAATTATAGTTTTAAAAGTATTTCAATGATTTCTAAGATCAATATTTTCTTTTTTTTTATAGAAAATTATACAAGAAATCAATCATTATGAATCAAACATTATAAATCAGATTAATCATTATGAATCTATTTGATAACAGAATGAAAAGTATGGTTTGCAAAAATACAAACTCTTCTTGGACAATATTTGATTACATCTTCAGAAATACTTGATCCAAAAGTCATATCTTTGCTGCTAAGGCTGTGTCTGCAGGTCAAGTCGAAGCATTTTACTTTAAGCCATCAAAAGCAGACAGTAATGTTTTTTTTTTGTTTTTTCTTTAAGGCTGAAAGATGTATTCAAAGCCAGTAACCTTGAGCAAATTGCTAAAGTGAATGTAAAGATGCATTGTAAGTGTCTTTAAAAGAAAGACACAGAAAAATGTTATAAGGTCAAAATATATACAGCAAAAGTACATGCTACACACTTTCTGTGGAGTTTTTCTCACACTTGAAAAGAGTCAACCCATTGTGTTTGTTGTTTTCTTTCATTGACATACATGCATAGAAAACAGCAGTGAACTCCCTTTTGAATTGAAGATGAACAGTGTATATATGCCTGTGCTGTACAATAACAATGCTGTTGTCAGGTTAAGTTGGTAAGTCCTGAAGAAATCCTACAATGTAGCCAACGAATAAAACAAGGCCATTGAGATGTGGTATCTTTCATTGCAAGTGTAAGTGCAGTAGCTACAGTGGGGCAAAAAAGTATTTAGTCAGCCACCAATTGTGCAAGTTCTCCCACTTAAAAAGATGAGAGAGGCCTGTAATTTTCATCATAGGTATACCTCAACTATGATAGACAAAATTAGAAAAAAAAAAAAAAAAAAATCCAGAAAATCACATTGTCTGATTTTTAAAGAATTTATTTACAAATTATGGGGGAAAATAAGTATTTGGTCAATAACAAAAGTTCATCTCAATACTTTGTTATATACCCTTTGTTGGCAATGACGGAGGTCAAACGTTTTCTGTAAGTCTTCAAAAGGTTTTCACACACTGTTGCTGGCATTTTGGCCCATTCCACCATGCAGATCTCCTCTAGAGCAGTGATGTTTTGGGGCTGTCGCTGGGCAACACGGACTTTCAACTCCCTCCAAAGATTTTCTATGGGGTTGAGATCTGGAGACTGGCTAGGCCACTCCAGGACATTGAAATGCTTCTTACGAAGCCACTCCTTCGTTGCCTGGGCGGTGTGTTTGGGATCATTGTCATACTGAAAGACCCAGCCACGTTTCATCTTCAACGCCCTTGCTGATGGAATGAGGTTTTCACTCAAAATCTCATGATACATGGCCCCATTCATTCTTTCCTACACGGAAAAGTCGTCCTGGTCCCTTTGCAGAAAAACAGCCCCAAAGCATGATGTTTCCACCCCCATGCTTCACAGTAGGTATGGTGTTCTTTGGATGCAACTCAGCATTCTTTCTCCTCCAAACATGACAAGTTGAGTTTTTACCAAAAAGTTCTATTTTGGTTTCATCTGACCATGTGACATTCTCCCAATCCTCTTCTGGATCATCCAAATGCTCTCTAGCAAACTTCAGACGGGCCTGGACATGTACTGGCTTAAGCAGGGGGACACATCTGGCACTGCAGGATTTGAGTCCCTGGCGGCGTAGTGTGTTACTGATGGTAGCCTTTGTTACTTTGGTCCCAGCTCTCTGCAGGTCATTCACTAGGTCCCCCCATGTGGTTATGGGATTTTTGCTCACCGTTCTTGTGATCATTTTGACCCCACGGGGTGAGATCTTGTGTGGAGCCCGAGATCAAGGGAGATTATCAGTGGTCTTGTATGTCTTCCATTTTCTAATAATTGCTCCCACAGTTGATTTCTTCACACCAAGCTGCTTACCTATTGCAGATTCAGTCTTCCCAGCCTGGTGCAGGTCTACAATTTTGTTTCTGGTGTCCTTTGACAGCTCTTTGGTCTTGGCCATAGTGGAGTTTGGTGTGTGACTGTTTGAGGTTGTGGACAGGTGTCTTTTATACTGATAACGAGTTCAAACAGGTGCCATTAATACAGGTAACGAGTGGAGGACAGAGGAGCCTCTTAAAGAAGTTACAGGTCTGTGAGAGCCAGAAATCTTGCTTGTTTGTAGGTGACCAAATACTTATTTTACAGAGGAATTTACCAATTAATTCATAAAAAATCCTACAATGTGATTTCCTGGATTATTTCCCCCCATTCTGTCTCTCATAGTTGAATGGTACCTATGATGAAAATTACAGGCCTCTCTCATCTTTTTAAGTGGGAGAACTTGCACAATTGGTGGCTGACTAAATACTTTTTTGCCCCACTGTATAATGAGCTGACTAGCAGAGGAATGTGAATGAATTGGATGGTGTGCATATTGACACAGATGTGTGTAGAGTAAGGTATCATTTCTACTTTATAAAGGCTTTTAAAGACAAATACAGTCAGACTGCATCAAAAACTTTATATCTTATTCCAGACTGACAGCTAAACTGGGTTGATGATATCTATCTCAGTTAAGGGTGACAGATTGGTGGATTGGCAGGAACAGAAGCAGTGAACTAGACAGGGACTTCCAATTCATGGGGGATCTGGTACAAATATGGCCATGGCTCCAACAAGACTGAATTACTCTACGCTGCTGTGTCAGCAACTATGGTTCATTTGTTCAAACTGTCACGCTTCCATTTTCCCCCGCTCTGCAGGTGGAAACGCTAAGCTGCGTTACCAGATCACATCAGGGAACACAGGAGGGGTGTTTGATGTGGAACCAGAGGTGGGCACTATCTTTATTGCCCAGCCTCTGGACTATGAACAGAACAAAAGGTAAGACTTTTACCTTTTTTAGGTGGGGGCGGGGTATTCAGTCGTTTGGGATCCTCAACCGCACTGCTAGATGCCAATAAATCCTACATCTGGATCCTGGATCTTTAAGTGTTCAAAGGGGAATTCAGGTATTTTTAAGCTTTGGCCCAATATTTACATGTCTTGGTGTGTGAAAGATGTCAAGAGCTTTGGAATCTGACCGGCAGATCACATCAGCTGGCAGCTGCAACATATTCCTTTTAGGACTCTCTTACTGTCAAAGTTACATCCACTTGTTTTTGCCACTTACAGGCTGATGTTAGATAGAGATTTAAGTTTGGGGTTTTTTTTTCGGTTATTTGTTGTTACCTTATCTAGATGGTCAAAAGCAGTCAAATAGTCAGCCATGACTTTGGAAATAAATTATTGCTGGCATTTCCTTAAATGAACTCCAAACTCCTCTCTACAGTTATTTCCACTGATTCCAAAACTTCTTTTCAGTAGTAATCATAACACACCAAACATAACACACCAAACTGGGCCCTATATGGATATAGAGCCCAGATTTTTTAAATATCAGAATTCCGCTTTTAGAACATTTCAAGTAACTGTTTTGGACAGAACTCCTTTGGAAATAATCTGTTGCTATTTTGTAAACGCCTCTGATAAAGCTGAAACTTTTGCTCAGGTACAAGCTTCATGTCCTGGCTTCAGATGGGAAGTGGGAGGATTATACAACAGCAACGGTAAACGTTGTTAACAAGAACGACGAGGCTCCAGTGTTCACCGTTAATGAGTACTACGGCAGCGTCACAGAGGAACTGGATGGCTCGCCAGTGTTTGTGTTGCAGGTATAGTCCTCTCATTATTAACTGTTTGGTAAGAGTGTGTGAGCATTCTTGGAATAAGCTGTTTCATTCACTAAAGCGTACATCGAACATTATCTTGCTTACTAAACCAAGATTTTTCCTTATTATGCTTGTCAGAAATCATATCTGTCATAGTGTAAAAACAATTCTGAGTGGTTAATCTTTCATTTGTGAGAGTGGAACGTTTGACAGGCATAGCAACAATAATATAGCAACGATAACTGGGAATGGAGCATTCTAAATGATGAACTGCACAGGCAACGGAAAATATAAGAATATACATTTTTATTATACATTAAAATGTTTCAAAGCATTTTCCTGCCTTGCTTTCAAAGCTTCTTTAGAAGTCTACTGAAATCTATTTAAGATTGTTGCCACCATTATTTAGTATTTTGTATTTGGTTAATTATTTAGTGTAGTAAGTCAGTCCTTTTTTTGGGATTTTGTTTTTGTTTTTTATCCAGTAATTGCTGTGCAGCCATGGAACATACTGTATGGTTGGTTGCGAAATCATTCAGGCTTTAACTCTGAAGCTAGTGTATGTATTTCTTAAGTAATCATTCTAATGAATTTTAACAAATTTTAACTGTTAATGGTAACAAATACAACTACATTTAGTTCTCTATCGTCTCGAGACTATCTCTCCACTCCATTACATATTCCATATGTACGGGATATGACCCCCCGCTGCTTGTCAGGACACTTGGATATTTCTTTAAGACACACCGGCTTGCCCGGCCACGCCCCATTGCATAGCTATAAAGTACCTGCGCCGGCGTGTAATCACTGATTGATTGATCTCCACTTGTGCGTGAGGGTGCAGTGTCACACAATCTATGGAAAACAAAAAACAAAAAAAGGAAAAAATAAGGAAGGAGAGGAGACTGTACAGCTGTGTATCCGCTTACCGGAGTAAGTCGGGGCGTCTGTCTCTGGCAGCCTCCCTGGATTGCAGAACTCTTTCTGTCCTGTCCCAGCGCAGCCATCATCCTGCCCGGTCGAGCCAGAGGTTCTCTGTGTCAGCAGTTCCAGTCTCCAGCTGCTGCCCACAAGTGGTCTGCGGCATGTCGCCGTTTTTCCAACGTGCATGACAGGGACCAGATTGCTTGTGGGCCACTTCCCGCAGTGGACCGAACCCTCACTCCACTAGTTTCTCCCTCCAGCTCCATCCTCGGTGATGCCACCTGCTCTAGCAAGAACTGCAGGGTTATGGATAATCTGCTAGCTAAGCTACATAAGGCTATGGCGGTGCAGACTCGGTTGGCCAATACCGGGGCTATTTTGTCAGTCTCAGGTCTCAGGTGGCCTGGCCAGGCGCGTCATGGGCTCTGGGAGGCTAAGACCGTCTCGGTCTCAGCCAGCAGCAGAAGCCTCGACATGGGGTCAAGGGGACCTTAGACTCCAGTTGGAGGCTTCCCGGCAGCGCAGGTGCCGCCGACAGGGCAGAGGGAAAGGACCACCTGCTAAGGCTCAGAGTTCCTCTAGGCGCCCCCCGCCCTCCTGACAGCCAACGGGCCCTGGCTGGGGGCCCGGTGGCTGTCGGGAGGGCGGCCTGGTTGGCCCTGGGGGCAGACCCATCGAGATCACCAGGCCGGGTTTTTCTCCCGCTGTTTTTTGGCCCCGAAGAGAGACGGGGGGCTCCGCCCAATTCTGGACCTCAGGGGGCTCAACAGGTATCTCCGGCCCCTGCGATGCCGGTTCCTGACAGTCCCCAGGGTGAGACAGGCAGTCACTGCAGGACACTGGTTTGCCACCATAGACCTCAAAGATGCATATTTCCAGATACCCATCTGGAGGGGTCACTGGCGGTTCCTGCGGTTCGGGTTTGCAGGCAGGGTGAACGAGTTCCAGGTGCTGCCATTCGGCATTTCTCTGACACCACGAACCTTCACTCGCTGTATGGACGCGGCCCTCTCCCCCCTGAGGCAGGGAGGGATCAGGATCCTAAACTACCTCGACGACTGGCTGGTCTGTGCAGTCTCAGAGGAGCAGTGCCACCACCACGTAGCCCGGCTGTTGAACCACGTTCAGGGCTTAGGTCTGTGCCTGAACTACAAAAAGAGCAGGCTCGAGTCTTCCCAGGTGACCACCTTCCTGGATATGGTCCTGGACTCAAGGGGGCGACGGTTGCTTTGACCCTGGAGAGGCAGCAGGCTTTCAGGACTTGCCTCGCCTTTTCCATCTGCAGGCTCTGGTCAACAGGGGACTCTGCCTTCGCCTTATGGGCTTAATGGCAGCCATGGTGCAGATGGTCCCCCTTGCCCTCTTACACATGCGGCCCATGCAGAGATGTCTGCTGGGCCTGGGGTTGTCCCCTCAGAGGTCCCACAAGACCAAAGTGGTGGTCTCTCGGAGGCTTCACAGGGCCCTCCAGTGGTGGAAGGTTCCAGCAAACATCAAGCTGGGCCGAGCCCTGGGTCCAGTGATCTATCGCCAGCTAGTGTACACAGACGCATCCTCTTTGGGGTGGGGCGCCGTACATGAAGGTTGTGGTGTCAACGGTGTCTGGACCGGCAGGTGGG
Source organism: Sparus aurata (assembly GCF_900880675.1). Lineage (NCBI taxonomy): Eukaryota > Metazoa > Chordata > Actinopteri > Spariformes > Sparidae > Sparus > Sparus aurata. The sequence goes on from NC_044190.1 coordinate 12,476,724, forward strand.
TGTGTCAGCACATAAATGTCCTAGAGCTGAGGGCGGTTCTCCTCACTCTGCGTCGTTTCCTGCCAAGGCTAAGGGGTCACCATGTCATCGTCCGCACCGACAGCACAGTGACGGCCGCTTACATCAACAGACAGGGGGGCCTTGGCCCCCTGCCCTGTGCAAGCTCGCAACCATCCTGTGGCAGTGGGCTCACCCACACTTCCTCTCGCTCAGAGCCATGCATGTGCCAGGGGCACTGAACTCCGTGGCAGACATCAGGTTGATGGGAGGGCCCCAGCTGGGGGAGTGGAGACTCCACCCTCAGGTGGTCTCCGACATATGGCGCCGCCTAGGCAGGGCAGAGGTCGACCTGTTTGCGTCCAGGGAATCGACGCATTGCCTGCTCTTTTTCTCCCTGAGGAACGATGATCCCCCCATGGGTTGGGATGCTCTGGCGCATCCTTGGCCCCGGGTTCTGCTCTACGCCTTTCCTCCCTTCACTCTTCTCTAGCCTCTTCTCCGAAGAGTTCGGGTGGAGCGTGTGCTTATACTGGTGGCTCCTCTGTGGCCACACATGCTGTGGTTCGCAGCGATTCCACCCCTGCTGGACGGGTTGCCATGGGAGCTCCCACACCGGAGGGACCTGCTCTCCCAGGCGAACGGAGCCCTGTTCCACCCCTTTCCAGAGTGGCTCAGGCTGGTGGCTTGGCCCCTGAGAGGGACAGGCTCCTGGCCTTAGGGTTGCCGGAGCCTGTGGTGGCGACAATCCAGCATGCCCGGGCTCCATCCACGAGGGCTGCCTATTCATACCGTTGGCAGGTGTTTACCACCTGGTGTGTGTCTCACCAGGTGGACCCCTACTTGGCCTCGGCTCAGGAGATCCTGCGGTTCCTGCAGTCCCAGCTTGAGGCACATAAGGCCGCTGTAACACTGCGAGGGTTGGTGGCAGCAATCAAGGCAGTGCGCATCGGGGAGAGTAAGGAGGACTGTGTGCTCATTTCCCGGTTTCTTTGAGGGGCCCAGCGACTTACGGTGCGTACTGCCGGTCCTGCAGTTCCCCCCTGGGACTTGGATGTCGTCCTTGGGGCCCTTAAGCGTTCCCCCTTCGAACCTCTTGGGGATGCTCACCTCAAATGGCTTTCCATGAAAACCGCCCTTCTGCTTGCCGTCACTTCGGCTAGAAGGGTGAGTGAACTCCATGCCTTGTCGGTGCATGGTGACTGCTGTCGGTTTTCCCCAGACGGCTCGAGTGTGGTTCTCCGCCCCAACCCAGCCTTCCTGCCTAAGGTCCTGACTGAGTTCCACCTGGCTCAGTCAGTCGAGCTCCGGTCTCTCTCCTTGCCTAGCGCTGGCGAGGAGGATGAGCAGAGCCAGTCCGCACTATGCCTGGTCAGGGCCTTGACGGCGTACATTCGGCGTACTCAGGCGGTCCGGAAGTCCGACCAGCTTTTTGTGTGTTACGACCATGGGCATTTGGCCAGGCCTCTGTCAAAATCCAGGTTGTCGCACTGGGTTGTGGACACGATCCGACAGGCTTATGTGCTGTCGGATGTGCCTGTTCCACCAGGGGTCCGGGCACACTACACTCGGAGTGTGGCTGCCTCATGGGCCTTGTGGCGGGGGCCTTCCCTCGCTTCCATATGCTCCGCCGCCTTGGGTCGTCTCAGTCAACCTTTACTAGGTTCTACCGGTTGAATGTGGCCACCAGCCCCTCCTTTGGGGAGTGTGTGCTGGGCGTGGCCCGACGGTACACATTTTTGTCTCCCCCTCAGTCTTGCGTCTTGCGGGCTGATTGAGCGGCTGCTCCGTGAACAGGCTGGCCTTTGCGTCTTGCGGGGCCCTTGCCTGTCCCCCTTGGGTCAGTCTTGCGTCTTGCGGGCTCCCTCAGCAGCCCTTCCCTCCCATGGCCGGCCCTAGCGACTTGCAGGGCCTTCTCCGGGAAGTTGAATATAGTGTACATTTGTAAATAGTTTGTTTGTTGCACATGGGATTGTGGGTTGCACCGTCTCCTCACGGGGTGTCTTAAAGATCTACCCTGTACATATGGAATATGTAACGGAGTGGAGAGATAGTCTTGAGACGATAGAGACCGTATGGTTACATTGTAACCTTGGTTCTCTGAGTGAAGAGACTATCTCTCCAGCCCTTAGGCCGCTCGGAGACACGTTTCGCTCAAACTATCAGTGATTACACGCCGGCGCAGGTGCTTTATAGCTACGCAATGGGGCGTGGCCGGACAAGCCGGTGTGTCTTAAAGAAATATCCAAGTGCCCTGACAAGCAGCGGGGGTCATATCCCGTACATATGGAATATGTAACGGAGTGGAGAGATAGTCTCTTCACTCAGAGAACCAAGGTTACAATGTAACCATACGTTTCACGCAGTTCTAGAGTAAGAACTCACTTTGAATATTTTCTCACCATTTTTAACAGAATGTCTGTCATGTGAGAGAGTTTTCAACTACATACAGTGTTTTGTAGATGGTAAGCCTGGGGATTAGTAAGCCTGGTGCTCTCCTCCCTCTCTACATATGTAAGAAGACATTTCTTACTCTTTTAACAAAACATGAGTTCATTTTGGCTCTACATCACACTGCAATTAAGGTTCTGAATTGAAACATCTTTGGCCTGCCCTGGGTGTAATTGCTGCTGATGCATTGAGGATCAGTGTGAGAATCAGCAGACAGAGGAAGAGAGGCAGGAGAGGTGGGGGATGGAGTTGAGGAATGATGCCAGATTTACCTACCAGAGAGTTCATAACTACACAGAGCTGTTGTGAAGTGCTTCCAGTCAAGATGTCCCTCCAAGTCAGCAGCATTTCAATAATTAAACACGGTAAAAAAACTCATTAAACTGTCATCGCCCTCTCTGTCTTGCTGTACCTTTGATGTTGTAGGTAACAGCATCTGACCCCGATAAGGATGCTGACCAGGAGGCCTTGCGGTACTCCCTCCATGGACAGGGTGCTGAGAGTGAATTCATAATTGATGAGGTCACAGGCAAGATCTACGCCCAGCGGACATTGGACCGCGAAGAGCGTGCTGTGTGGCGTTTCGTTGTCTTGGCCACAGACGAGGGTGGCGAAGGTCTGACGGGTTTCACTGACGTCATCATCAATGTGTGGGACATCAATGACAATGCACCTGTCTTCACTTGCGCCCCCAGCTGCCACGGAGTCGTAGCAGAGAACTCATTGGTTGGGACATCTGTGATGGAGATGACTGCCACTGATCTGGATGACTCTGCGGTCGGGCAGAATGCTGTGCTCTCTTACAGGATTATAGGTAGTTTAGACGCCACAAACATCGGGGTTGGGGGAGTGCCTACCTTCTCAGAAATGTTCACCATCAACCCAACCACAGGAACCATCAGTGTAGCCATGGGCGGTCTAGACAGAGAGCAGGTTGAGTCCTACCTCCTGGTTGTAGAGTCCAGAGATGGGGGTGGGATGACAGGAACGGGAACCGCTACCATTCAAATCAAGGATATGAATGATCATGCTCCAAGATTCATCGATCACTCCTGCATGGCAAGGATCTCTGAGAATGCAGAGCCTAATGCAGAGGTGGGTCAGAGTATCCTCTCTTTTTATGATCGTATTATATGCCAATATCCTCTCATTTATTTTAAAAATCTCTACAAATGCACATATGAATGAAAACAATGTCATATGCTGACTGAAATCGATAATGGTCTGAAGGCACCCCTTTAAGAAACAAGCTTAACTTTTAACAATAAAACAATAACAAAAAAGAACAATATCATCGTGTTGTCCCTTTTCCCATTGAAGAGCATCAACTGGCATATGCAATGCTACAATATTATCGTATTTTCTTGCTCAGTGCAAAACACATTGCAGCCCACAAATCGGAATACAAAGCAAACAAAGAAGAACAATTACTCTGGTTTTGCTGCTCCATTTTATAATAAAGAAAATGTCTACATTTAATTGTGAAAGGATAAATAATCTGCCTTTGGCAGCACACAGTATGTGTGTTATATAATCGAAACGCTTCTATTTTACATTTATTGTTAGCAGTTTCCCATTTTTAGAACATGTAAAATATTTATAGAATGTTGTGTAATCTGTATCATTATGGAAACTGTTTGCATCCAGAAGCCAAACTGTCTGCACCATTCCAAATTCTGCCACTCACACCACAGACAGAGAGATGTATTAGAAATGCAAGAAACCCATATATATTCCCTAAGATATGAAGCCTATATATTTTTTATCAGATTATATTGTTTGTTCTAAGGTCCTAGAGCTCGCTGCTGAGGACAAAGACACTGGAGAAAATTCCCAGCTGACCTTTAGTGTTGTGGCTGGAGACCAAGAGCAGAAGTTCTACATGGTCAGTCACAAGCAGGAGCAGCGCGGCACTCTGAGGCTTAAGAAACGTCTGGACTATGAACGCCACAGTGAGCAGAGGTTCAACCTCACATTGAAGGTATGTGAAAGCGGTTCCAAAAGCCCTCTTAGACCACAGGGGCTGGTCCTATTGAAGAATGTTTGATTCAGCTTGATGTGTCTCTTATTCACGGGGTTTGAATTCACTTTTGTGGAAGGGACCTTCAGCTAAGGGTATGGAGCATGTGTGAAGGGGATATAGACACACGACTGACAGGAGCCAGATGATGAACAGTGCTGCTGTGCCTGATTTTGAAGTGTTGGATATATGAAATGGATTTTTAGTAGGCTTCTGAAGTATGGGCACATTCACTTCTTAGACACTTTTGAGAATAGTTTAAAGTGATGGAAAAATGGAAAAGGTTAGGGGACATTTCTTAAGCACTGATCTCAGAGTTTTTTGTTTTCTATAGTACTTATAAATTGCTCAAAGCAACCAGTCAACCCATCAATCAAAAGTCAAGACAAAGAATTTCAAGTTGAAGAGAACGCTATAAAGCCAACCAAATAGAAGGTGTCATATTTCATTTATAGACAGGGGCTTTACATTTCCACTCTGTAACTTTTCATATTGGTGACAATAAGAGGGAAAAAAAAACAAGACTTTGTATAAGGTGATGTATAAATCAGCTGTAGCACACTTATTTGTGCAAACAAATGTAAATGTTATGTTTTACAACCAAATATGGTAAAAAGGAAAAACATTAGATAACAACTGGCTTGATCAATTCAGGTGAGTTGTTCTTTTCACATTTCTTTTGCTGACTATACAATAGTCTTCAGAAATTGTTTTGACAAAAATTACAATCACAGTTACTGAAAGTTGTCTTGGATATACTGCAGCCCAGCCTTATTTTGGCTGATAAGATATGATGTTTTTATATTTGAATAGTGCTTTTGTTGTACTTTCATGACATATGACACTGTATGTGGTTGCTGTTTCAGGTTGAAGACCTGGACTTCTCTAGCCTTCTGCACTGTGTGGTGGAAGTAGAGGACTATAATGACCATGCTCCAGTCTTCATTCCACACTTCCTGTCTCTTGCCCCATTACCTGAGGACATCCCCATGGGAACCAGTGTGGCACAATTGGTGGCCAGTGATTCAGATTCAGGCCAGAACCGAGAGATCACCTATAGCCTGTCTGAAGACTCAGATCCTGATGGTCTGTTCACCATTGACCAGTCCGGTGTACTCTCTGTGGCCCGACCTCTTGATCGGGAGGGGATGCCTCAGCATCACTTGGTTGTCATAGCAACCGATCATGGAGTTCCACCTCTAACAGGCAGTGCAACAGTCCAACTCCCTCTGTTAGATGTAAATGATAACGGACCAGAATTTGAGGCGGCATACTCACCGATAGTCTTTGAGAATGTGGCTGGACCACAGGTATGAGGCAGGCTTGACTGGGTTTGATCACAATATAACATGTGACATGCTGATGTTTTGCAATGGTTTGGTAAAAAGAAGGATGTTTGAATGAAGCAAAGGAAATTTGTTTTAAATTGGTAGTGTGGATAAGAAAATCCAACCAGAGCAAGCCACAACCCCTCATGCTCTCCCTCCTTGTTTAGGTAGTAAGGATGAACCAAACGTCGACCATCCTCTGTGCTGTGGACCAGGACTCTCCAGAAAATGGACCACCCTTCCACTTCACTGTCCCCTCTGAGTATCGCCACAGCAATGATTTCTACCTCCAAGACAACCTAAATGGCACAGCGACCCTAACAGCTTTGAGGACGTTTGACCGTGAGCGCCAGAAAGAGTTTCTCATTCCCATTGTTATGAGCGACAGTGGCCATCCAGCCAAAACCGTGACCAGCACCCTGACAGTAACCATCGGTGACCAAAATGATCATGCACATGTGGCGGGGGAGAAGACAATTTTCATCAATAGCCACCGAGGTAAGAGAGCCATCTGTCTTTAGGATGTAGCGTTCAAAGATGAATTATGATTAATTGAGTGATAAAGCTCTGGACTATACGGGTATGGATATGGAATTAATAAAAGCCATCATCGATTTTTACTAGGACTTTTTGAACTTTGCTCTTAAATACAGTTTTCTTTCTCTGTAGTGGGCAGTCATCATCACACAACGATACACACATTTTAATTTGTGTTTTCATCTCTGCCTATGTCATCACATCATCATTGTCTGCATGATCTGTGTTTAGTCAGAAATACTCCGTCATGACTTTAAGGTTTTTGCTCTTGATATATGGTATTAATGGTAATGAATTATACATGCAGCACACACACTTAAACACGTGTTTATGGAGATACACAGGTAGAGAGGAAATGCCTATTCTTACCCTGTAAGCTTTCCTGAATAAATTGTAGGCCATAGCAGAACAATATCTTTCTCTCATAACTAAAACACATGGGAATTGGAAAGGATGAACTGTTACGCAATTTCTTTCTGTCATAGGCCGAATGCCAACTACAGTGCTTGGAAAGGTCTACTCTCCTGACCCTGATGACTGGGACAACAAGACATATGTCTTTGAAGGACATGTGCCTAGGTAAGCAATGCGACCCTGCTCTAATTATTTAAGCAAACACACAACAACTTTATCAGCTTTATTCAAATGTATTTTTTTTTATGTCATAAACAATTTCCAGTGAGTGCCAATGATTCATTGGTTTGTTGGATATCTGCTTTTTTCCAAAAGATTTCTAATACTATGGCATAGTCAAATCATATGATTTTTGGATAATGAAATAGCCCCATATGCCAAATGAATCTATCAATTATAGTTTGTCAATGAAGCAATATACTGTATTCTGTTATGTTATGGCTTGCATGGATTTCAGTGGAACCAACAGCAGTTAGTGTATAATACACAAGCTGAGCACTTAACCAGTACTTAACCAGTTTGTTTGTAAGTATGTTTGTGGCCAGATTTTGTTAACACAATAGTGTAAGATCAGTCACGAAACTTTACAGGTCAAATCAAGATTAAAAGGCGAGTTCCAACATGGGTATGGTCTGACTCAGCAGTACTGAGCACAAATGTAATAATGTAGTAATGACAAGTGAGAAGTCATAGGCTGGAATGTCAACATATAGACAGGCGCCATAGCTGGTGTGATCCTATCGCAATATGTTCTCTAGTTTTTTTTAACTAGATTTAGTTTTTACTCATTTACAGTAAAATCACACAAGCACAGTAGGTGGTGGTGAAAACAGGAAGCACAGTGTGAAGTACTTGTTTGTAGTCATGAAGGATAGTGCTCAAGATTGTCAAAAAGTCATCAATGTCATTGTAGATATCAATGTATGTTGTTTTGGCTAAACTGTTTTGATGGCCTGGAATTATTGTTAATGGTACATAATGGACCTGTACCACTTGTGAGGATCACTGAGTTACATAGTTAGGCTCGGACACAGCACACTGTGTCTACATTATATGTTTTTTTTTTGTTTTTTTTGGTTGTAATTGATATACCAGGCAACAACATCCCCAAGTGAAATATCTTTGAGGACGGAGGCCATATGTTTGTGACACTGTGATCAATCCTGGAAACTCAACAACTAAGAAGTCAATCACACTCAGAATTCTAACTGTTTTGCTGCATCACAAAATATTATTACTCCAGTTTAATCAAGCAATCAGCTTCCATGCTGCCTCCTTGACGTAATAATTAAGCTACAACCTCCTCATTAAATCAGACTGATAATTCTTTAGTCATTATTATATTGTTTTTACCATCTTTTTGGCTGGCCCATAGTAAAGCTTTGCCAGCTTTATAAAACCAAACGTTTGGTCATCAGTCAGGGAGTGACTGACTGACTGACTGACTGACTGGCAGACCCATTAGTTGGTCAAGTTTTGGAGTCTCCCCCTTTGCTGTTCTTCTTGCTAAACGAAGATGTGCTAACAGTAGTTACTTGACATATTTTAATTCAAAACTCCATGGTTGTAGACACAGCTCTCTAAGGCTATCATGGGTGGGCACATTGCTCATCATGCTTGCACAGTACAAAAGACTTTTAATCCGTTATGTGGCTCAAAAGATGCTTAACCTTGACATGTCACATGTTACTTCAGTAACCAACATAGAACAAGAACATATTATATGGTAACCACTACAGGAAATTGCAGATTAACATTTGATATCCAGGACTCTACATTAAAGACACTACCCCTCACTATCTGTGTAACAGCCATATCCTTGGTTTTCACCTAGTCGCCATCCTTTCCGTATTTCCTCCTCAGCCTGATAGATGATGGCTAATTCCTCCCTCCTTCCAGTGTTTTAATGTGTCTGTGGTTTATTGTCGTTGGATGTTGAGGTTCTGGTCTGTTTTAAAAAATGTCCCCCTTGAGACTTCCCACTATCAAATGTGGCAATGAGCAGATACAGGTTTCACTTTCACAAAAACACACACACACACACACACACACACACACACACACACACACACACACACACCCACACAAACACAAACTCACACACACACACACACACACGTGCGCGCACACACACACACACACACACACACACACACACACGCGCGCACACACACACACACACACACACACACGACTCGGTTATTTTCCAAACTCTCCGTAGTCAAAACTCAGCCCATATAGAGGACCAGGTGTAATACGGGCTAGTAACATTTCATGACAGCTCCAGTCTCTTGATGTTTCAAACCAACCTGAATCGGGTGGTTGTATTGTAGTTGTATTTATTGTTTAGAGAAAATTATGGAAATGATTATAAAAATTCTAAAAAATGAAATTAAAATGTATGTTTAAAATGTGACAGTAATGGTAGTTTTAATAGAGATGTAAAATTGTGATTCAGTAATTCTGGCATTACGTGCTATACCTCAGATATAACCTTCACACCACAGCAGATGTGGTAAAACGAGTTCATGCGACCCTTGTCTCTACAAGTGCTTTATTATTTGATTTGCCAAGGTTCTGTCTTGGATTTCCTTTGTAATTGAACTTGAATGAGCTCATTTACTGTACAAGGGGAGCATAGAGACAAGGACCAAGTAAATTTGCTTCCTCGCATGTCTTTCTGCCTATTAGTGGGCCTCATTTTCCCCCCTGCCTCCCTTTTCTTAATGCGTCGTCTCTCTTCACTTTCCATTATTGTCCCGGAGGGCAATTGGTTTACATCAGAAAAACAGAGTAAACACTAAAACACGGAATCAAACACTGAGTAAAACACATGGCTGTAGCTACGGGATGATTCCTTGAGGCCAATTCTTGCTGCTGCTGGGCACAAATCTAAAATGGTGAAGCTTTCAATCTACCTTGGGATCTTCGCACACAGAGTTCAACTGCGTGGTACTCTTCTCTGCTCGCCTGTATATTACCTCCACTCTCTGGTTGATATTGCATGTACATCCAAACACATGTAGTATTGATATCAACACAAAAACAGTCACACAGCTGAGCAGTGTGTAGCCTCTTACCCAGGCGCTGCCTCTCGCCCAAAGGAGGTGAGAGGTTAAACATATCCATCACTGTACAGGGCTCAGATTGGGTGAATTGGAACAGAGACATTAAAAAATGTTCATCTGAATTTAACCCATTTAAAACTGATGTGGTTGTCTGTGTATTTGTTCTCTCCCAGTTACTTTATCTTAAACAAAAGGACAGGTTTCCTGATCATCAAGGAGAACGCTCCACCAGGCACCTACGAGTTCCAGGTCCGTGTGTCCGATGGAGTTTGGCCAGATGCTGTTTCCACTGTCATCGTGCATGTGAGGGAACTGCGAGACGAGGCCATCTACAACTCAGGGTCTCTGCGTCTGGCAGGTCTGTACAATCACACACACCCCTATATTTGCCTTTGTTCAAAAATGGTCTCTGGTGTGACATGTAACATCCTCCTTCTTCAGTTATGCACTGAGTCCCGGCAGCTGATGATGTCTGTTTTTGTTGTTCACTGAGTCTCTTGTCCAAGGACAAGACTCTTCCCTAGTTATATAATATATAACCAATCAGGTTTTGTCATACGACTAACTTCCATCACTTTCTGGTGTTAATAAAGTCCACCAATTCTCCATCAATATATGCAAATATTTATTTTTTTAGTTACACATTGGACAGCACTTTTGAGAGGATCCAGTGATCCACTTTTTAAACTAAACAAATAGCTACCCTAGCCTTTAATTAATTAAATCGATCATACTGCTTCTGTGTGCTCCTCCAAATCAACCCCGCTTGCCACTTGAGGATCATGATGGCCAAACAGCTTTCTTTTCTCTATAAGCTTTTCAGCTCCTCTTTTATTTTTGCACTTTTTCACCTGATCTCGCAGTTGTTGATGTCAGTCAAAAATAGGTTGTAACTCAAAACCAACAATAATAGTAAAGTACAACCAGGGAACGTGGTAAATTAAGCACTAGGGCCTGTGAAAAGGAATGAAAGTCTAGTGTAAGTTATTGTGAAATGTGAAATGGATCTGTGGTGCCGGCCGCCTCCAAAATTAATATGCACGAAACTCCCCGATATGTATGCACAATGGTGTTAATTGAAATGTAGTTAATGTTCAGTTGTGAACATTACACATCAGTGTAACACCTGTCAGTAGTTATAATGTTATGGCCGATTGGTGTATAGCCATACCAATTTGTGATTTGAAACAAAGAAAACATAAAACATAAACCTGTGCTCAACTTAGTGATGCTGAGGAGGTAGTATTGGAGAATGTGGTCATTATTTGCAGGCTTGTCTCCGGTCATAGAAAATTAATGAGTGCTGATTACTGTGTACTCTAGTTGTTTGCAGTGTTTCGAAGGACTGTCACACAGTTAAAGATGTTTCCTTAGCAAAAGATTACACCCATTATTAATCCCTCTCTCCTGACTCACAGGATCTCAGCTGTCCCTGGCCCATATAGAAAAAAGCCTGTTTCCATTCCTTATGCTGGCAAAATAATTAGTCGAGAGGTTTCGCCTTGCCAGCACATTCTCTGCACATGTTGAGCAGCATCCATCATTACCTGATGTACAGCACATCGGCTGTCTGCTCAGAATTAAATTCGCTTTAGAGAAATGGGACATGGCTGAAGGATTTTTATGATTTCACAGATATTGAAATAGAAGCAGAGGGGGATGCCAGAGGGTGCACTCCAAAAACTGTAGAGGAGAAGGGATGAGAGCCAGAGGAAAGGAAAGGATGGAGGGAAGAGTCAAGCCTCATATAAGTAGATAAAAGAATTTGCTCCTCATTTTGAAAACAGGGCTAAGGTAAATTAATCAGCACAAAACATAGAAACGGTGTAGTGGAGAACAGCTGGCACCCACATTTCAATATTTGTGTAAGGGAAATGAATCCTTTCACAAAATGTAGACTAGAAAGTGTGTGTTTAAAATGAGTAATGGAAATCAAAAAGGAATGAAACTGCTCTCAGTTTTGTTATTTTGTGATTAACACTAAAAACTATTTATATATATTTTCTCAATTTCATTTAAAATAATAAGATTAGTTTTGGGTCTAACAATACACAGAAATCATGGTTTGAGATACACCTTGGTTTTGGGTCCACAGTTCAGTAAAAGTTTGGAATAACAGGAAAAGAGCAACTACACAAAAATCCATGTTTTATTTCCCAATTTACTTTCAACAGACAGTCATGCAGTTACAGTTTGTTCCACCTTGTGTCATTTGGCCCCTCCTGGGACAGTTGGTACAGCCTGTAGTGCAATAAGTAATACAATATTCACTCTCACATACTGTAGGTCATATTTTTATGAAGGCCTGTTAAAAAACAAAAGGCATTATAGGTGCTTAAAAACAGTGGGAAAAGTTCTTGGACTTGTGATTGGCACATCTGAGTAGCGATGTCAAGTTTTCCATTCTCAGTCAGAAATAGATCTAAATGAAGTTCCAATGTGATCATTGAGCTCAAAGGCAGCACCAGATACTCTGTGTTGGTTTGTTTGGGAAGTGGATTCCCTCAGGACAGATTTGATAAACTGAAACTTGTAACTGAATTAACCTTTGTTTATTTTATAGCAAGGGTGGTATCTTTCATTTATGAATAAAATCAGCTTGCTGTTGTAAAATACCCCTATATTCTAAACGAATAGATTTGAAATATATATAAATGACATTTGTCAGGGATAAAACCATCTGTTAATTTTTATAAATTCAGATGTGATAATATAATAATCATCCAGCCATCATTGGTGAAAAAAAAATGACGGCTATGTAAAAAAATCTAATCCAATTTAATCATGGCCCAACAATGGAAAGCCAAATTGAATCGTGGACTTGGAGAATCATGACACCCTAACATCTGGATGATGCAGTGTAATATCAATTGACATGTTCAGTGGGTTGCACTGACATACAACTGTTGAACAACGTTGACACACTGTCCTTATCTAACCCTTCACTCACCCTCCACTGCTGATGTGCATTTAATGTTGAAACCCTATCAACAACCTTTACCTTAGGGGGATGGTCACTTCATTGAGGATTTTTAATTGGCTACACTGTCATTAAATGGCTGTTAGCTGGAGAGTGTATTGATTTAATATGAACAGAGGTGGTTCCACAGACTGGTTGTAACAGAGCGACTTGAATTAAAAGCAGGAGGGCACGGGTGTCAGCCATTGCAGAATCAGAAACACTGACAAGCTTTTAACCCACAGTTCAGCATTGAACAAATTCACCAAAATTGTTAGTTTGATATTTCAACAAAATGTAATATCAAGGATTAATGACTTTGAGATCATCCTGAGGTGTAGACCAGTGCTGTGTTTGTGCGTGCTGAGGATATGTAACAGAAACCATTTCCAGGATTTTATTTTTCCATGCGGAGCTTTGGAGTAAACAGTCTCATTGATTCTCAGTCTCGGGGATTATGAAAATATTCTACTTATAGCATTACTTACACCCTCCTTGACATTCTAAATCCCATTTCAAGAACAAATGTGGAATGCAATAAGGATTCACAAAGAAGGCACTAGTTAAATCTGGCTTGCTGAGATTAAGGCTTTCTCCCTCTGTCTCTCTCTGTTCTCCTCTCTCTCTCTCTCTCTCTCTCTCTCTCTCTCTCTCTCTCTCTCTCTCTCAGTGTTGATGGAAAGGTAAAGAGAAAACAATGTGATAAACAAAAAGTCCTTGAAATGTCCACATAACACTAGCTTAGAGTAAAATGCACAGTGCTCAGGGTGAAAGCACAATCAAAAGTACATTAGTGCATACACTGCATGCAGCAGGCCGGCTTTATAAACTGTTTTTGTCAGCAGAATGTCCTTAAACAGAAGATGCGGTGCTGAGTTGTTAACCAAAAGAATTCACTATCTCTCTTTTCACATCTGTGTGCCCTCTGAGGTATGTGCACAGTCAGATCAATACACAGAAATTGGAAAAATATTTCAGTTTGCTACTAAAGGGATTATATTTGACATACTTGAAACTCCTTCACCTCTCTTACTGGTCTGACACTTTATTCATCTCTCATATTGCCCCTGTCACCGTCCTTGTGGGTGTCAGTTTATTCAAAGAGCAGCTTCAATGCAAGTAGGAAAACTTTGAAAAGCAGAAAAAAAAGGCTGTAAAACCATGTTTCCCTTCTTTTTCTTTTGATAAACCGGATTCATCGAATGGGGGAAGGTTTTAAGATCTAAGATTTAAGTACTGTTCACCACAGTGCCAACAAATGTGCCACATGAATTATTTTAAAACCAAACAAAGGGGCACACTACCAGTCGGTTTACTGGTCATTCAGTCTATGAAACTGTGACAAAATAACCCTGATAGTGTGACGTTAGTTAGTTAGTTAGTTAGATAGTGACGTTATCTTTGTTTTGGCTGGTAGAATACAATCATAACAGAAAGCCGATGTTACAAAATTGAGGTGTGAGGCTTGACTGATTTGTACATTTCTCGTTAGAGAAAGTCTAATAAAAGATCTTGATGTAGTAGGGACTAAATGTCACACTATTACTCCCTCTGTATTGCTTTGACAGGCAAACAAGTGTGCTTCCCCATTGTCCCCACCAACTGATCCTTCAATCAGTGAATGTGGTCCTGAAAGAGAATGGATTTAACTTGTAGCATCGCTGATGACAAACACAAGTAAATGTAAATATTAAAATGTAGCAGTTATTTTGGAGGAAACAAATGCCATTGAATATGAAAGAGTTAAGTTTCAGCTGAGTGCCATCTGCATGGCTCTGCACACAATTGTGCTTATTACCAATGTGCTTTTATGGCTTTGTTAGCTACCTGTGTTGTCCTTATAAAGCCAACTGGAGAAAGACGGGTATTGAAACGTCCATAAAAACATTTCAGAAAAGCTAGGCTGATTAATTACATACAGTTTGTCATTGTATAAGTTTCATATTTATGTTTAATTGTTTGTATTTCCTAAAATGTATTTACTATCAAAACGCTTAGTTTCTTTACCTACATTCCCACTTCTCAAGTAAAAATGTGTTCCTGAAGGAGAATGCCAAGGAAAGTGACAGCAGTTGTCTTTGAGTGAAGAGACTGTGACATCTTCTGCTCTTCTATGTTCTTTTGAGGAAGCAGTTACATGTATGCCTCTTTTCAAAGCTGTTTCAAGGTAATGTTAAACACTTCTAAAGTCTTTTACTATTAAAAAAAAACTTTATTGCCTGACTTGGTTAAATGAGCACCTTTTAAAAGTCTCCCAGTCATCCTAAAACTTGTCAGGAAAAAACACAGCATACTGCACAAAGGCTATGATGGTGGTATTTCAGACAGACACAGCCAGACAGACAGTATACTGGTACATAAGTAAGGTACTAATCCCTATTTGTGCCTCTTTGTATGAAATCACAGGCCGAACAGGCAGGAGTATGTCTGTGGACTAGCGCCTCAACACCCCATGCCCACTGAAGCCTTTGGGAAGGAGAAAAGCAGTAGTGAATAGTGAGGTTGGATCAAAGCCAGGTGCAAAGGCTGCCAGTCTGCGTTAGAAGTTACTACCCCCTCCCCCCAGCCCCCATCCCTCCTGACTGTCTCTCTGTTTGCCTCTGTCCTTGTTTCTCCCACTGGACTGACTGATGGGAGCTGACATTAGCCTCGATCCCTCACGCTGTATCTGCTGAGCCCATTCTGAGCCCCCTGTCTTGTCTCTTAATGCCCAAGCTCTGTCTCCTTCTATGCACCCACAAACCTCATCACCCTGCCCAATGCTTTGTGTGTGTGTGTGTGTGTGTGTGTGTGTGTGTGTGTGTGTGTGTGTGTTATTGTATTTCTATCTTTGTTAGAGCCACTTTTATTTTTACAGTGTTGGTTATGAAGTCAGTTTTCTGACAAAGAGCAGTTTGTTGTAAACCCTGAGCAGTCTTTTTTCATTTTCTTCTCTCACTCACAACCCACACATAGATTAAAGTAATTTTTGGTCACAGTAGCTACACTTGTACATGCAGGCATGGAGAGATCTGCTCATAATGTTTTTGTTTTTGTTTTTGTTTATGTTTTTTTAAAGGTAAGAGATGAGGGGAAAATTCAGTGTACTGGTCCTTGTGGTTTTTCCAACGTTAGTCTTTATTAGCACAAAATTTCATATTATTGTGTTGCATCGGTCCCTTCACAACAGTTCAGCAAGAAAATACTGTCTGCAAACATAATAAGATGGAGAATAAGCTATACTTCGGAACGCATTTACAGGGACTGCATTGTGTTCCCCATCTTTTACATTGGTATAACATTAGGAAGGGATGGTTTTTAGACCAGTATAGATAGTGGACTGACAATCACAATTGTGAAACTGCACTGTGCATATTGATGTGTGTGAGAGTTTAGCCTGTTACTGGTCCAGGCTTATGAGAAAAGGTCAATGATGGGAGTTACACTCACATAGAGAAAAAAAAAGGAAGTTTTGGGCTTTATAAAAATGCTTCAGCATTAGGTGAGTCCTGCATTAGCCTAAAACTGAAACCGGAGGCCAACATGTACCTGCATCTATAAAGCGAAATTGGCCAAATCTGTTACTGCCAATTTGAGACCTGAAATTTTGCCCAAACCGAAGAGATTTTATTTTTACTGTATTCCTTTCCTGGCTGTCAGGTAAAAAGTCTAAAGCTACAGACTAGCTCCACCTGGTCTGTTCCTGTCTTCCCACTCTTTATTCACTTGTAATTCTTGGTGTGTGGATGCAAATGCTTAGCACATTCAGATGAAAAGAGAAATGAATTCATATTCTATATATTTTTTTCAAAACAGTTAAACCTGGATGTGGCTTGCAGCTTTACGTTATAAAACATCCCAAAACCCTACGTAATACTTGTTTGAACACGCATGGTTTTACACTTGGCCTGACTCTTTGTCTGGTTGTATTTAAAAGTATTTAATGTTGGATAATATTCATGCAAGCTATAGTTTAAAATCAGCATTAAATTCCTTTAGAATAAATGAAAGGATGGAAGTATGGATTAGTCGTGACTGTCAACACTGAAAATTAAGCAGATCATTACTAAGACTGGATAAAGGATAAAAAGCTCCCTGTTTTTTCTTCTCCTCCCACTCATTTCTTTTTTCTCAGATGTGTTGAAGAGTATGAGCTATAACTTAGTGGCTCGACTAAACCGCAGTACAACCTCTTCTAGTGAGGGAGCCATCTTTTATATACGTACTCCTTTGATGTGGCTTTGTTCAGTGGGGAAAAAATGAATAAAAAATCCATCTGTGTCATTTATCCACCACAGTGCAGTCCCCCCCTTTGGAGAAAACTGTCACTCTCTTCATCATAAAGAATATGAGGATTTCATTTAAGCAAGTGTGCAAAACAAGAATGTCACAGGTATGCATTATAGGTGGAAGATAAAATAATTTACCTAAGTATCATGGTTCTTTTTTTCCACAGAACCTGTTTTGATTATTCTATACAGGATTTATTCAATTTTATATAACTAGTGCTTAACCATTAGCTTAAGGTTAACAGATAATAGGAATTCCCATTAGCGGGCTAACAAAACTGCTCTAGTTTTGTGTGAAACATCAGAACTAAATATTTACCAGACCAGAGGCCTGAAACCTGTGAGGGGTAGAGGGGTTAAAATCTGTCTTAGGTTTTATCGAATATGCCTGTTTCTGATTTCCTTTTACCTGATGGCACATCCAACCTCTTTTTAGTCTTGACAAAGGCCAATGGTCAATTAATCTTGAAGGTAATGTTGTTTTTTTGTTACTTCTAATAAACATAACTTTCAAATGTGACCCTTAACATACAACTCCAGCATACAAAACCACAGGTGCTGGACTGTATTAGAAATGATTCAAAATTCACTCATGCATTGTCAAGAGTGTAATTACCTTAAACTGGCACAGTTAGGGTTAGGTATTGAAATCAAATGCCCAATTATTACAAACACACACGCACACACACACACGCACACACACACACACACACACACACACACACACACACACACACGCACACACACACACACACACACACACACACACACACACACACACACACAAAATAACCATCCACTTTGTCAGAAAAAGTTAGCTATTTCCAATAATTTATCATCACAGCGCCAATCTTGAGTGTTCCAAACTATTTTTTTTTGTTTTGCACTTGGGCCCAGTTTGAAAATAATTGGATTTATCCTTGAGCAGGGATGGAAATAATGAGGCCTCTTCTATACAGTCAATGATTCCAATCGTGTGTGTGCGTGTGTGTGTGTGTGTTTCTCAGACATCATAGCGAAGGAGTTCATTGAACTGAGAGGAAAGCAGCGGAGCCGCTACGAGCTGCTGGTGGACTTCCTGTCTGAGATGCTTTCCGTTCCACCTGATGATGTCAACATCTTTAGCTTAATGGATGTGAAAGAGCGGATGCTGGATGTTCGCTTTGCTGTGCAAGGTGGGCCCTCCTTCCTCCAGCCTGAGAAAATGCATGGATATCTGGCAGCCCACAAACAAAAGGTAGGTTGTTGATTTTCTTTAGCATTTTAATCATGAATCAGTGCCAAAAACACAATGCATACATCCATAGAATCTCTTGAATGACACTTTAATGACATCTAAATAGTGCGAAAGTGTACTGCAAGGGAACTGAAGAGCGAGAGTGAGTGTTCCAAACCAGGCTGTGCTCTCTCTCTCTGCTGTCACACTTGTTAGTTGGAGGCAACAGTTCTGCTTCTGGCAATTTTTTGGCTGAAGCCTGTGCTAAATTCTAACAAATCAAACATGTCAGTCAAAATGTAGGACACGATCTCTCTTTGCTCTGTGCAGGACTGACAGTCAAAAATGGTGCACACAACATTATACAACCCCATCTGTATCAGTAATAAAAGTACCAAGACAGAGCATTGTGTCAATTATCGTGGACTCCTGCAATCTGTTAGTACTGTGAACAATCACTGTCTGCCATGTTTCCGACCACCTTGATTTACGTTAGTAATAATGTGTTGGCCAACAGCAGCCTAAATGTACCTTGGCATTGATTCTACAGGTCTCTGAACTCCACTGGAGGGATGGAATTCATTCTTCCGTTCCCTCAGTTGGTGTTTTGATGATGGTGGTGGAGAGCGCTGTCGAACATGTCGGTCCAAAATCTCCCAGAGGTGTTTAATTGGTTTGAAATGTCTTGACTGTGAAGGTCATAGCATATGATCACATCAATTAATACTCATTAAAACATTCAGTAAGCCCTTGTGCCTTACGGATGGGGACATTGTCATCTGAAGAGACACCAATCTCATCAGGATTGCTGCAGTGACCATGGTTGGCATTACAGCAACAATACTCAGGGTTCCTATCTGGGCTTCTTACATCTCTCCTTTGGTCTTGACTGAAAATAGCTCTGTACTGCATTCCTAACAGACATGCAATGTCTGAGCAATCGATTTTTCATTATTCCTCTGTGCTGGCAACAGCTGTGGCCAGAGGCATTATGTTCCTCATTTGCTGCAAATGTCCATTTGTACTTAAGGATAAGCTGATTAGACTTGGGTCAAAGGTCAAGGCCAGTGTCATCTTACTTCCTTCTTATTCTCATCAATTTGGAATCTGGGGAACACATGGATTGTGTTTCTTAAAACTTTACACAAAGAATTGGTGTAACTAAAGCCAAGTTGTGCCACTAAATACACTGCTACTAAATACAAGTAAAGAATATTTGAATATTTTACTATTTAACTATTTAACTTGATTGTTTATTCTGTGACATATCTGAATTTTTATGTTGTGTTGTGTGAATATATGTGGTCCCCAAAAGTATTGCGACACATTTCATTTGACTTTTATTGCATATCCATGCACATGAATATGTGCACCCATATCCCAATATCCTTAATTATTTTTGAGTAAGTATGTGTATGTGGAATAGCTGATAATAAGGGTTTCACTGAAGCATTATCAGAGGAACAACAACATATTTATCCACATTGATTTGATAATCTGATAATTGACTGAACAGACTTGTATCATTTAAGGTGAGGAAAAAAAAGAAAAAACAAAGTTGGCGATATTGGAAAAGTTGAACTCCATCGGCATTAAAAAAGATGCGTTATTTATCTTGCATATTGATAGGTGAGATGTTGGAATTCAGTCTATTTGTCTGGACAAATGGTTCCAGTCACAGGCCAAAGAAAAATATAGACACTGCACAACCGTGATGGGTACCACACTGCAGGAGAAATTATTCATACAGAATGTTATCTGTTTGTACTAATCCATTGGAGTATTCTTGGAGCCCTTTGTGCATCCAAGTTGAAAACAGCTGCAGGGAGTGAATCTTCAAATGCATTTATCCCCCCGAAAAAATCTTGTGTGGTCACAATGAATTAGTTTGCTCACATATAGCTCTAGTCCTCTAAGTAAAACCACAAAAAGGTCCACCTTTTCTAAGCAGTACTGATTCAAGTGATGGTCATAATGAGACACAGGTCCAGAGTATAATTAAATATATCTTGTAGGAGTTGCCTGATGATATCCTATCTAGGAACAGCTCCAGTGGCAATGTATAAATTCATAGTAAACATGGTTCATTTTGTTTAGACCTGGCAGCTACAAACCTACTTGAACTTTTACTCTGATTGCATGCAATATGTAATTTCATCTTTAGCCTGGAGAAAATGATTTATTCATTCTAATTTCTAACTTGAGACTTTAGTCTGGTCAGAGAAGTGGTGCTTTTGATTAGATACTTGTGTCTATATTTCACATTCTGTGTGATTCTGGTTTTCTTTTTAGTTGCTGGATCTTCCTGAGTATAAATTACACTTCAAGCCCGTACTAGTGTTCTAAGTATTATCCAAAATTTTTTTTTGACAATATAAAGAAAAAATATTTTCTCTGCCATTGCCATACTGTGACAGTGACAGAAGTGTGCATGTGAAGAACAAGGACAACAGTGGAGCACTTAAAACTAAGTAGATCAAAAGTAGCTGCAAAAATGCTCACTATACCATGCACCACAATCCTCCTCCTCACGGTATGGAAGTGTTGTGAGTAGGATTGGGTACTGTTGACATTTGAGCGAATACGGTACTGATACCGATACCTGGGATTCAGAACCGGTACCCAATGGTACCTTTATTTGGTAAGTTAATATCTCTGTAATAACAAAAATATTGTATCAGTTGTAAATATCAGGTTGCCAAATCAGCTGTAACACTGGCATTTCTTCAAAAGAGGAAGCTGTTCAAAGACCTGACGAGGCTGTTTTACCCTGTGCACTTAACTCAATCTGGGTAACTGGACTGAAATAAAAAAAAAAAAAACTGTTGAAATTTCAGCACAGTATTGGACTATGAAGATATATACATAACTATCAAACGGAGCAGAAATTACAATAGTTTAACAGAAGAGGGTAGTAATATGTCAACCTTATCCAAAGTAGAGGAAGCAACACTTGTCAGTCACGTACTGTTGATTTCATACTGAAGTCTCAGACATTTCAAAATGTTTCAAAAAGCAGACTGAGCACCAGCTTGATGAGCAATTATGGTCGCAACCAGTAGCAGATTTTTTGCTAATGCTAGCGTCGATCAAGACTATGGAAAAAGCCAGGTTATCTCCAGCAAATAACCTGTACCAGTCAGTTCATTACCTGAAGATGTTAGTTTGTCTAACATGGAACTTGGACTCTCCAATTAAGATTCTCCACTTTATCCTCATTGTTTTTTTGTTTTTTTTTCTAAACCAGTGGGCTGGACTACAGTCAAACAACAGAATATGTGTACTTCTCATACTGTATGACTTTTCTGTATTTTTTGTTACTTTATATGTTATGGTCCAATAAAAGCTAGAGAATGACAGACTATTTCAATGTATCTCTATTCTATGTATGCAACTATTTACTGTCCCAACCAAGAGCTCATGGAAGCTGAAACTGTTACTCCTTATACAGTATACAGCCGATACCACAAAAGTCCTGCATGAGATTTGTAAAATTAAGCAATGAACCACTGAACTGTTCAGCTCATCAGCTCTAATTTTTGTAGAAAGTCACGACTGAAAGAATTATATAAAACTTGAATTTGACATTTGGTTGTCGTGATAATGCTAGCTAATGAAGTTGCATTTTTTAAATGCATTAGACACCTTTTTCAACTTTTTTCCATATATATCGTCTAAACAAAATGCATCATTTGGTTTGTGGTTATTATTCTCAATTAACCAAAAATCCCAAACACTTTCCGCATTTGATTGATTGGAACACATTACATTCCTTCAAAAATACCCAAATGTTCTATCGTATTTCCACAAATAAAAGCTGGTCATCAAATAATGGCTCGCCGCAAATATAGGCAAGGAGAAAACAACAACAAATGATGAACCCTTAGTGTATGTTCTGTAATGTGCATGCCAACTAGGTGTAGTGTAATGTAAACATGCAAGTAATGGAATTTTTCAAAACATGTTCCTGCAAATATTTCACGATAAAATGCTCGGCAGCACAGTAAGCTACTCCTGGATGGCTCTCTCACTAGTGTTTGTGGTCCGGCTTAGAATGTACTAATGTAACATCGAGATTTCAAATACCCATCAATTGTCAGATAGCACTCTATAGTGTCAACTGGAAGATGTATGATAGCAGTGACTGTGGCTTCTTGGTTGTACATCTTCTAAATTCAAGTTTCTAACGCTAACTATAGCCAAGAATAGCTAGCAAAGAAAAAATAGTTGTTGGTTACTCTGGTAATCTGCTGCCTTCTATTTTGAGGGCTACCATTCTGGCTATATTTAATAAATTACAGCTTTAAGTGATGGCTGATTCATGTGCCAACTCATATTGCCAAAGACGTAGCCTGTATTGTTTCTCTCTTGTCACCTGTGGTGAACATTCACTTTTGTTTTGAGTGAATTTACTGGTTTCCACAGATCCTCCTCAACTTAGAATAAGCAGACAAGACATTTTGGTTAGCCTTGACACAGGGAAATTTGGCTTTATTTAGACCATTGTCCTGGATTGTGTCCCCGGAAAAAAAACATTATTCCTTCTATATTCATTTTCCATGAGTGTGGAAAAATGTTTAAAATCCAACCCAATTTGACTGTAACAAAAATGCACAGTACAGGATCATGCCTGTAATACTTTGGCTTTTGTAGTCACAAGAAGAAGAGAAAAAAAGAAACAAAACTTAGAACTGTGCCCTGTCAATTGAGGAGGGTGTGTAAAAGGACATTGCTCTTCTTTTATTTTGTAATACATTGTCTTAATTGACAAACAGCATTTCAGTCACTTTCAGAGGGCAGGCTAAGCAACATTTAAAACATAAAGAAACATATTATCATTTAATATAAGATAGTTTGTAAAACACAAGCATTTCACTTCATCACACCGACGCTCCATGGCTGCTGGCTTCAGTCAGAGCTCATTTCATGTTTCAAAAGCTTGAATGGAGGTGGGAGACCTTTGTGAGTGTGTGTGTGTGTGTGTGTAAAGTGGAATTGTATGCATTTCACATGCAGCAAGTTGAAAAGAGTGAGCTGACCCGGTGTCCTCAGAGGGAATGATGAGCCATTCGTATTTGCATGTTTGTGTCTGTAAGGGAGAAACAGTGTGAGCACAGAGTCGAGTCATGGCCACGGTGGTCAGGTTAGGTCAGTCACCCCACTGAACCCATTGCCACTCGTTCAGCCTTTTCCCAGGTAACCCTCTCATTGTCTCATGTGTTAATTGTCATTGTGAGAAATTAGAAATGTGGAGCAGAGCATGCGAGTATATGAAGTGTATGAATCACTTTTTTGGATGAAAACAGCTCTCTGTGGCCATCCACAGAGAAGCAGAGAGGTAGAGAAAGATGTGTAAACAGAGAGGTAGCCAGAGCTTTCAAGCGTGATTTGTGAGGGGAGCGCTGAACGTTTCATCTGAATTCAGCCAGGTTCTCCGGAGAAGACATTGATCAGAATGAGATGTGAAGCGTGGCGATGGAGAGGATGAACAGGAGCAGGAGAGTTAAAGGAGGGGGAGCTGGTGGACGGGAAAGAAAGAGGAAGGGGAGGGAGAGGGGGTAGCGGGATTGGTTTGGCAGAAGATGAAGCAGTGCTTATTATTAATGTTTTCAATTCTCCAGTAATGCCTCAGAAGTAAAAGATAAAAAAAGAAACTGTATTCCCTATGTCTTTCTATTCCTCTCTGCTCTACTTCAATAATGGAAGTTATTCCTCAGTGTTTTCTATTCAGCAAGCTCCACTTGACTGTTAATGATCCTACGTTGGTTTTGGACCTTTTAAAAATCATTGGTATGGTGCTCTGATACCAAAGTTCATTTCGTCATTATATTAATGTGGCCCTCAGGGTACCGGATAGGATTGTGAAGCTTCACAGTGCTTTGGAACAATAGACCAAGGAGCGATACGTCCCTCTGGTCTTCTGTTACTTGCTATACACACCTTTGAAACATTCATTATATGCCTCTCTGTACATCTCCTCAACATTGAGGAGACTAAAGATGTCAGCTTTGGAGGTTAAAAGACTCCAGTGTGGCATAAAGTATTTCTTTGAGAAATATACTACTTATAAGCAGGGAGGTATATATTTCAAAATAAAATCTTTCTGCATGACAGATTTCAGAGCATAGCCCCATCTGAAAAGAATTAAAATAAAAATTGGCAAACACATGAAGACATGAAGGAAGACGGAATCAGTTCATCTTTTTCTATCAATAATTTCAAAATGTCTTATAGGCATCCTAAACTAACAAAAAATAGCTTCAGTATGAATAGGATGAGATAAGTGTAGTCATTTTCCTGCATTTAAGATTGGGAGTGGGGCAGGCGAACCAAAATCAAAAGTTATTTTCAGTTGAATGTCTCTGCTGGCCACTGCTTTATAACCACCTGACAGCATGACGCCGACTTCACTGCTACCCTCCATCTTATGTCTGGTCCTGTCTGTACTGCCTGCTTTTGCTGCCCCCTTATAATTATTCCCCTTCACCCTCTCCCCTCCCTACTTCGTCCCCCAACGTCAGACATGACTACACTGGATGAGTGTGTCTCATTGGCTTTTAATGTCAAGGATTTGAAGGATCCATTATCCTGTGCTGGGAAGGAGAAAGCAGAAAGAACTTGACCTAAATTAGGGAGAAACCCCCTTGACCGGAATCATTTTTTTTTTTTTTTTTTCTTCTGTCTATCACAGTAGTAATATAATGCTTTCATGTTGCATAATAGACAGTGACCATGAGCTCCTTACTTTGAAGTAATACTACCCTCAGAATTTTTAAGTATGGAAAGAAATGCTGATGTACTTTAGTTTTCTCAGTCTGTCAATTTAAATTGATCAGTAAGAATAGATTCCAATGCTGAGATGCATGCCAACAAAGTAGAAATCTCACCATCTCACATACAAACATACAACTCATCTTTGCTAGAATTATGCATTTTCTTCATCTCCCTGTTGGTTATAAACCTGATTCAGTGTTCACTGTACACACCCATTGATGAGAATGCTAATGATACACAGTATTCCACCTCTGAAACTAACGGCAGATTAATGCCAAATATGACATATTCCTCGCCAAAAGAAACATGACAGTCATGTTACATAACCTGCTTACATAGACTGTAATAAATGCATCCTGTGTTTAGAGTGCAAAGAGACATTTTAACTCCCCTGGAGGAACAGGTGTTTCTATTACAGAAAGAAACACTTAAAAAAGGGCCTTAGCTTTCTCTTCAAACTGTCTTTCACTGGGTTTCTCACACAGAAAAAAATAATATTTTCCCCACAAAAATTATTTATTTTTCTTTCGACTCAACACATGGAAAAAAAACCCATTTCTCATAAAAAAAGAAAAAAAAGAAAAGATGTTCACTCAACTCGACACATGAAGGTTCACTCGGTTCCACACATGATACCTGATTCTGACACTTCTTGGTTCCTAATGCTACAGACACATTGCGGTTAGTAATCAAAACATATCGAGGCCCGCTACCCAACCCTTCTACATTAAAGTCAATCCCCAGCCTCTGATGACTTCCACACCAGCAGAGTATCCTCTTACCTCACAATAGCTGAATGGTACACAGTACATACCTGATGTCCTGTTTTTTGTTTTTTTTTTGTCACTGATAAACTGCATTTTAAGTATAGTTTTTGTGATCAGATGTGCAGTTGCATTCATATTGACGCATTCATCCCACAATCCTGATTACCATCCACTGAAGAGTGAAAACGAAAAGAAAATAATAACTTCATACTTTCTGAAGCCTACATGGTATATTTTCTTCCCATTATTCTTGTTATTGTAGGTAAACTGGAGAAACATTATATATATACCATACTTATGTATACATTTGTACTGTTTTGCATGTACAGTAGGGGCATGACTTTTTGCACTTGCAAGACTGTACTGCAAAGACATAGTGTAACGGCTGTTCCACCGTCCGGGGAGAACCCTGCTTAGGCGGGAGGCAAAAATGCTTGGGCGCCGCGCCTAAGCCGTATAATGGCAGGGAAAACTCTGTAATGTACTCAAGTTGGCGAAGAGATAATACGGTAACGCTGGATGAACTATTAATTTGCTTCAGTAAACCATCATCACTATCAAGTATTTAGCTTAAACACATTAAGTTTCAAATTGGAATATGTTTAGTCATCATATGTTTATTTCAGCAAATATAGATAAAGGCATAGAAAATTTAAAGTCTCTGAAAAATAAGGGAAAGTGTGAAAGGAGATAAAAAAAAATAAATAAATAAAAATAAAAAAAACACACCTTCATGTTAAAGCTGAATTAAAATCAATTAATTGGTGTTTGCAAGTTCGGTGACTTCCAGCCAATGCGGCATGGCAGATAAGCTTCAAATCTCTCTTATGTTGGGTCCTGTCTGTCAGTTGTTGGGACTTCCTGTCCCTGACCACATTAGACTTGCTGTTGGCTTTTCTTAAAAAATCAATTTGTGTGTCCTAGATCTATACTTTTTTAATTAATTTAGATTTATAAAAATGACATGGAGCACCATAAAGGGGGATAACTGCGGCATAGATCCAGATGGAATGCAACAAATGTTCCCTTGATTTTGAATCAAAGTATGTTCTAAAATCTAAAGTATATACCAATGATATATTTGTAAGTGGTATTACACTAAATTCTTCAGTCTACCTAATAGTAAACCTTAATGCACATTTGTCCTTTCTCCTCTCAGAAGGAGTGGGGGGAGATGTGCATTACGGCTTAGGAAAGGAGTTAGAGATGTAATAGGAGTCATTGTTGAAACTTTATTTTCCTAACTAAAACAAAAGCCAAACCTCGTCTGTCAGTACATAGTAGCTTGAAAGACCTGGAGATACAATGTGCACAGAAAAGGCAAGACTTCTTCCACAACAGTAGACATGCTACAATATTAATTAGTTTTGGGGGACACTTAGTGAATACCAGTAAGTTGTGTTTTATTCGGTTATCATTTCAAGTGATTTGTGTTGCTATTTAAAGTAACATTCTATTTCAGATTTGACCTTAAACTGTAAAGATGATATTACATGATAAATAGCTCAAAAGTTAAAGTGGAAACAGACTCAGTAGTTTTATTTCATTGTTTTTTTTCTGCTCTGTCTTTCTCCATCTAGCTCCAGTCATTTCTGCAAATCGGTGTGTTCCAAATCCGAGTAGACGAGTGTCCTGGCTCAGAGTGTGCCGGGGCCAGTGGCTGCACCAATGTTTTGAATGTGCGAGACACGCCCACAGTGGTGGATTGTGGGACTATGAGCCTTGTATCTGTGACAGTGGAATCCACAGCTGTGTGCTCCTGCCCAGGTAGAGAGCAGTCCCACCAGCCCTGCAACACATATCCCAGAAACCCCTGCTTCAATGGTGGCATGTGTGTGGACACTCAGCATGGCTACAGGTGAGTTGAAAATGAACACCATACCCAAAACAGAGCCTGTGGGGCAGATTATATTATCTAATAAAAAGCATGACAGGTTATTTCACTTACATTATGATAGTTACCAATTCTGACCAGATGCTGACACTTATTTGCCCTGCTGTAAAGAAGCCTGTAAGAATGTGTGGAATGGAAGTAGTAATTTTCCTCAGGGTGAAAATCCTCCTTTCCGTTCGAAATCATCGTAGCTGACAGGACACTAGCAAGAACATCAAGCCATATAGTTTGCAGAGTAATTTATAGCAGCAAGAACCTATCTAGCTTAGATACCACATGCTTGAAAATAAGAATATAAATAAATTAACATAATGATGCAATATTTTGAAACTGTTAAGATGTAAATGTGGTGATATAACTTTGATTTAATTTAATTGAAAACAGATCTTGACACTTGGGTATTTTCAAACACACTATATATTAAGTTTGTTTGACTCTTAAGAGATCCTTTATCCGTCTGACTTTGCCTTCATCAAAGAATAGAATATGGTGTGGCGTATCTAACTGATTCACTGACAAAAAGGTTTCTAGTGTTTATTTCTCTCAGAATCCCAACATTAAATGAGGTCAGATAGACTGAGCTGGAGCAATTTGAATCGTCAGCTGGTGATCACAAAGAGCGCAAAGGGTCATTTTGGACATGATCATTCACTAAAATGGTTTTCTGTATGTACACGTGTGTCCCGCTTTCCTCTCTGCCTTTCTCTGTCTTTGTGTGTGCGTTAGTATGTTTGGTGATCAAAGTTGAAACTGTGTAGGAAATTCACTCAACACTTCAGGCTGTTCTTTTTATTTTGTAGGTGGAGTGGCTCTCTCTGTTTCTTCCTCTTTCCTCTCTTTAGTGTCTCTCACAGTCGATGGTCTGTGCTGTTTCCTGGCAAGAGAAGTTGAAATCTGAGATAATTACTTTAACCTTTGTCTTTCCTCTGCTTGTGTTAGACAGTGTTTGTCTGAGCTGCCCTGTCAGTCTTAAAGTTGAAGCCTGTATGAAGTCGTCTGGAAAAACCCTACCACCAGCTGGTTGACTGTCAGCAGATTGCACTACTCTTAAATTATACATCCTGTGTAAGGAATCAGTAAATTACCATGCCAGTAATTATCCTTTTTAGGATAGCACAACTGTAACAGGAACAATAGTACGGTGCTGCTGTCCAAAAATCACACTTTGCTGGATATGGTTTATGATTCAAAAATGTTTTTGCAAATACCACCAGAAAGAAAATGCAGGATGAATATTTTTGATAGTTGTACACAAATGTGTTAATATATGAAAAATTGTGGACAGTCTAGGTTTTAGTGAGACCGCTTTGCACTTAGTCGGAAAAAGTCATTTGAATCATTATACTATACCAGTTGATGTATTAGCTTTAGACACACACATACTGTACTTCCAGGTAATTTCCAGTAAGATTGGCCCAGAGATTTTATTACCATGGACTTGGTATCTTTGCTATTTGAGAAGCTTATAATTATTATAATCAGAGTATGGTCAAGTAATTTGAAAGGCATTAAAGAATGAATAGTCTAAGCACATTAGAGATGTGTTTAAATAGTTTAACATAGATGTTGTTTTTAAGCCTCTGCACAGCTTGGATATCGTCCAGCTTGTGTGCAGGATCAGGCTGGGGGTGCAGACATAACAGATACAATCAAACACCAAGCAACTCATATTGTTATTGAAAAAGAAGCACACATTGAGATAGAGGATGGGTCCTGAGGTGTGAATGCTCTCTTTTGCTACCAGTGTTAATTTCGTTGACGAAGACTATGACGAAAAATATTCGTCAACAAACCTTTTTCACGGATGAAAACTAAATGAAAACTAAATAAAAAGTCAGATATGATGACGAAGACTGTGACGAAATATAACTGACACTTAAGTCAACGAATACAAACGAGACGAAAATGTTAGGGTGGGACGAATGGAGAAAATGATCCAATCAGAGCAAATCTCTTGAGGGTAGGTTGACCGATGCAGATTACAGCAGAGCCATTCTAAAAAGCCGTGGCAAGCTAAACAGGCAGCAGCATTTACACAGAAGGAGAACAAAGACGAGTTTGCAGAACTTCGCACAGTTTTGTGGACGTTTTCACAAGAGTTAGGTTGTTGACATGATATTTAGTTGCACAGCTTTGGCAGATTTCCGCTGACTTCGCTCGTTAGCAAGACGCTAGTGTTAACGGTATGCAGTGCACTCGGTCCCAGGGCAACGGCATGCCTCATGAACAACAGAAATGTCAGAGCTAGAGCTGTTTGGCTAGATAGGCAAGTTTTACTCAGTAAACTAGGTTCCATTTTGGTTTCTTTCTGTTATACTTCTGACTGTATTGTGTCCTGCAAAGAAGCTCAAAGATGCTAGTCAGAGAAATATCAAGATGCCAACAATGAGCACTCATCACATGCAATGATTTTGAGCTCATTTACGGATTTCAGTCATGTCAAGCCATGGTGAATGATGACTGAGATATATTTTATGAGTAGGAGAGCAGGGGAGACAATGGATGTGATGGGAGGAATTAAAAGGAAATTACAGGAGTGAACATAACCTCAAAGCAGATGCTGTTGAGACTGCCGAAGAGATGAGGGCAACCTGCCCGGGGTGTTTGTGTGTAGCTGTGTTCGAGTGTGTTTATGCTGTGTTTCGTTTAGATGCAAACATTCTCTCTCACAAAATGTTGGTGATTAAAAGATGTGACACAGTTCCAAAAAACTTAACTTTTATTTAATACTATGGCAGCAAATGTTCTAATAATCCCATAACCATTGAGCTCTTAATTTAAACTCCCAGGTCTTTTCACACTCACTTTGCTCATTAACAGCCGAGTATGTTGTTTCTCACTGGTGTGTTGCAACTGTAGCTGCATGAATTAGAGTGAAGGTGCAATTAGGTATTTATAGTAATACCAAAGGAAATTCTTGAACCCTGTTAACACTGTAAACAGCTGTTACTGCTAAAGATACATATTCATCTAGTGATTTTCACATTTCAATGAGGACGTGTATTCACCATTAGTTCGATTTGTTTGTCCAAGTGAGAACACTGCTGTTGATGCACAACGTGACTACAATTAGAATCCATACATCTGCCTAGGAGTTTATGTTTTTTCACAGATGTCAGTTTGTTTGCTGGACGGCTGGTCTGGTGGTTGGTTGGTCAGCAGGATTATAGAAAACACATTTCACAGATTTCCACCAAACTTAGTTGGAGAATGGGTCTCAGCCCATGATAGACCTCACTAACTTTTGATGTGGCTCAGGATAAAGGGATGAATCCAGGATTCTCAGCTCCTTTCTCCTTCAATACTTTGACTTCAGGTTAAATTATTACATTGTGTGAATTAGGTATAAACATTAAGGATGGTTTCATACAACAAGGAAAACTGATTTCTTGGATTTACATTTTGAAACTTTTCCTACACACTTCCTAAATGTTATTCCTTTTCATTGTTGGAATTATGAAGTTTAGGGAGACTTTAAGACAGCTTGAGACGGACTGACGATTTGTTTTAGTACAGAATACCTTTATTAGCTCCAACATCCTGTTGCCTAAGTCTGAATGTATCTACCTTGGTTCCAGCAAAAAAGTCAGTACTTAAGTAGCTGTTGCAGCCATCCTCTAATACCAATGTCAGTGCCCCACTATAACTTTAAGATCATATTTTGAATATGGCCATAAAAATAATGGGGACTTGGATTCGGATATGCCATGATGTCAAAATGGAAGAAAATTTTTCTTCCTTGTGGTTTGACATGCTGACAGAGAAAGCACTGTTGTTGCACACACACACACACACACACACACACACACACACACACACACGCGCGCGAACACACCCACACACACACACAAACACACACACACATGGACATGGACACATTTAACATTTAATTCAACAAACTGCAGTTTATTTCCCCCACTTCTCAATATGAAAGTACTTACTTCAATTTGACATGAAGTGCCAGGGGACCAAGCTTAGGTTTTGCAGCATTCAGGTTCATAACATTTCGTTTACAAGGCGTCGGTAGATGCAGACATCCGTGCTGCAGTTCCTGACAGGGTTTAAGTGCCTGGCCTTTCTACTGTTATGCAGTCTGACTTGCAGATGAAAAATTAGATTTTCAGAGCATTCAAAATACAGCTTTTGTTTGCTTCTGATTTACCTAGTGTTATAAATAGAAACTGAACTTCCGCAACCCCCTACGACATGAAAAAGCTAGCATGTTTGCTGTCACATACTGCCAGTTATTACTTCAAATTCCTGGCAAACAAGTGAACTGAACTAAATCACTCTGTAAACAAGACCAAAACTGGAGTGTGAGCGTTTCAGCAAATCCTTTTAACTACAAACATGATGACGAAATAAACTCTTTGGTGATTCTAGCGGTAGATTAGACATGACCCTGTTTAACTGTGTGTAATCCAGCCTGATACTCTGTGTATCCTCAGGCTCGGATCTTTAATGGTGGAAGTGAAGGGCTCTTTGCAACCAATTAAATGAAACACCAATGTGTAGACCGAAGCTTTTATCACTGTCTCAGTTGGAACTCCATGCAGATTTTGAATGTAATGATGAAATTAAGAGTCAATTTTCATACATACATAACTCTTCTCTGCACAATGTTGCGCTCAATCTGTAAATACTGTATATTGCTATGTATATGGAAACAAAATTGTATTTCAGCTAAGACGCAGTGTGGTCTCTTTTGTTTCTCTTTTTTGTTGTCCACAATTTAGTGTTTCTTTTTTTTTCTTTTATTACTATTTTTTTTTTCTTTTATTACTATTTATATATACAGTGCCAGTAAAGTTGCCCTGGTGTTAAAGTTTCTCACTGACAAATAAACGTGTGACAACACAAGTAATAACTATTAGACCTGCATTTTACAAGACTCTCACTCTCTGTAGAGCAATGTGTTAATTTCCTGCTAATGCAAAAACCTTTTCACCATGGGATGTGCAAAAGTTGACAGTATAGAGAATATGTGTCATGTGATGATGATTAAAGGTGTCAACTAATTTATGGGGACAGATGTCTACTGGGGGGACCTTGTTGATGAAACCAGCTGCAGGAATCTTGGTTCTAAAGAAGACAAAGATGTGGAAGAGCAATTAGTTTAGTTCAGACACATTGTGTTTATTAGAACATGTAGAACAGTGTTTATAATACAGCATGCACAGTGATATGATCCGGCTAAGATATATGCATGTTTTTTATTGTTTTTGTAAAGCCCTCTGTACATGTAAGATATGATTAAAGAGGTGCTCCTTGTTCATACCTGGAGCAAGAATTTCATGAATTACATACTATACACAATATCTAAGATTGTCATTGCTACAGTAAGACACACATGTACAGCCGTGGTCAAAATGATGTCCACAGCACTGTTTTCCTTCGATGGAATGAGTGGAACACATACTACTTTGCTACAACAACATTCATTGCTTAAAATCTGAGTTTATTATGGGTCTTATAAAAAATTTGATCAAATCTACAAGCTTAAAATTTTACATACAGTAAT
The DNA here is from genome assembly GCF_900880675.1 of Sparus aurata. Taxonomy (NCBI): domain Eukaryota; kingdom Metazoa; phylum Chordata; class Actinopteri; order Spariformes; family Sparidae; genus Sparus; species Sparus aurata. The sequence goes on from NC_044190.1 coordinate 12,509,938, forward strand.
TCTAATATTTGGTTAAATGTCCCTTGGCCATTTTCACCTTGCTTAGGTGTTTTTGATAGCCATCAACAAGCTTCTGGCAGGCCTCTGGCCGAATTCTTAACTACTCTCCATGACAGAATCAGTGAAGCAACTAATTTTGCTAGCTTCCTCGCGTGGATTTGTTTCTTCAGCACGGTTACATGTTCATGATGGGACTCAACTCAGGACTTGGAAAGACATTTCCAAAACCTCAATTATATCCTGATGTAACTGTTCCTTTACCAATGTTGATGTGTGCGTGGGATCATTGTCCCAATGGAACACCCAACTGCACCCAAGACCCAATCTGCAGAGTGACAATTTTAGGTTTTCCTGAAGAATTTTGAGATAATCCTCCTTCATTATTCCATTTACTTTCTATAGAGCAGAATACAGCAAAACAGCCCCACAGCATAATACATCCAGCACCATGCTTATCATGGTGTTCTTGAAGTCTAAAAATCCATTGCTGGAAAAACCTGGTCATTAAGTATATTTAGGTAGTCAGCTGTCCCCACAGACTTGTACGGTAGGCACTAGGCATGATGGATGCTTCAACTCATCCGCCTCTCTTCTTATGATTCTTCATCACTCTGGAACAGGGTAAATCTGGACTCATCAGACCACATAATCTTTTTTCCAGAGCCCAATCTTCACGCTCCATAGCAAATTTCAGATTAGCCTCACTGATAAGTGATTTTCTTGAGGCTACACAGATTTTTAGTCCCAATCCCTTGAGTTTTCTTTGCATTGTGTGTGTGGAAATTATCCTAGATTCTAGTTTTACTAGTTCTACTATGGATTTTTTACCAATAGATTTCATTTGAATTTGACATTTAAGTGATCTCTGATCATGATCATTCAAGATTTTACACTAACAACAGTTCTTCCTAAAAGATGATGGTTCACCAATACTCCTCCAGGTTTTAATAATGCATTGGACAGTTTTTAACCCAATTTTAGTAGTTGCGGCAATCTCCTTAGTTGTTTTCCTTTCCTTTCCTTTTCCACGACCACAGGAAATGCCTTCCGTGATGCACATTTTCTTTACAATGTACGTTAACTTTTCATTGTGACTGTACACTTATTATAGTAAACCTTGTAATGTTTACTAACTTCAAATTGTGCCTCATCTCAGGATACCTCAATAATATCAAGCTACGAACATGTTTTTTTTTTTCTGGGAGCTGTTGTTTGGGATGAAAATGAACGTTGTTTTTACAAAGTTTCTGCCCATTTGTGTTTCCCAAATAAGTAACTGAAGCAGTAAACCTCAACACGGTAGCCATTCCGTCTGGCCAGCTCGTCTTCTTTGTCCTCACCTGTCAGACTAGAGGCTACAGTGACTATATCACCTCTATAGCAGCAGACATGGTATTGTAAAAAGGGATGACCTGTCCTGGCTGCTGTATATCTCTGCATTATATAGGCACCCTGGACATATGCCAGGACTGTTACTTTTTCACATTGCATTGAAAGGGTAAGATCATTTAAACAACTAAAATTGTGTTCAAATCTTTTAAAATGCAGCTATAAATGGTTTGTTTTCGTCCATCATGATTTAGACCCGGTATTGAACCCGCCCTTCAGAAAATTTCTACTCGCCTCATTTTTTATTTCCTTGCTAGGACAGAAGATTATGTACAACAAGACTAAGAGTGTACAGCCATGCCACTGCCTCTGTGAAGCTGCACATAGGCATGGTGCTACTTTGCTAAAAAAATTGCTAACATTTGCTAAGTAGGAGTAAAAGTATTACAGCAAGTTGCTTATTAGCTATCTAACCAACAAAATGATAAACAACACAAGATGCTTCTGTGCTAGTAGAGAGAAGAAGACATCTGACAGGAAGCTGATGGAGGTTGTTGTTAAAGGTCTGTATTTGTGTTGTGTTTTGGCAGTTATGTGGTTGTGAGTCACTGTTTTTGCCAATGCTAGAATGGTGACAGCTATTGCTTTGTGCACATATGTTTGAAATGAAATAATTTAATGCTCTCTGGCCATGTGAACACAACACCTTAATCATAGTAGTTATATTATAGTATAAAGCAAAATCTCTCAATTTTGTGCCCTCATCTTTTCCTTTGGGAAATAAAGAATGGGCGATGTCATTTACAGAGCAGTTTAATTTCAGTGCGACTTTAACATCCAAGAGCGCTCCACCACGTGGATGTTATAAAATTATGAATACTGAAATAAATGACAGATTTCCGCTTTACAATTATAATGTGAAGAGAAACATCTCCATTTGCACAGGCAGGGAACCAGTGAAGCACACACACATACACTAAGACCTTGGTAGAATTTGGACATCACAGAATACAAAATCGTAACAGGTGCTGCTACAGGTGTGCTGTGCTTAAGATGTTCAGATACTTGATCCTGAAGCACCAACATGAACATAACGTGTTCAACCGCACACATACATACTCCCGCTGAGAACAGATGAGCGTAAAGTTTCATTGTGCACGTGTCTAGTAAGCTTTCTTGCTGTGTCTTAGAGAAGTTAATTTTACCCTTCAGCTTCATTTAATTAGAAGCAGCGAGTGAAAAGGGCAGGATTTCAGTCTGGCTGACTGGAGACAGCGTGTAATGTGGCTCACCGCTGGACCAGAGCAGGATGACTGCTAGATCCATGTTAGACATAATCCCTGGATTACACACATGCACACTAACTCACGTGCATGCACAAATACACGATTATTAGAGATGTGGACATATTCCTCCTCTAATTCTCTCCCTGTTAATCCCAGTAAACAATGTTGCATTCTATGGTGAGATGCGTGTATTACCTAGTTCACTGTACATAGGAGACATACGCCTTCATCGCTATACACACTTGTCAAAAAGAGTGGATTTTCTTTTAGTAATCACAGGGTCTCAATCTGGCATTGTAAATCATTAAGCTTTATGTATTATTATTATTATTATTATTATTATTTTGCTGTAATGTAATACATAATACATATAATACAACATAATTCTAAAATTGAAATATTTTTTTATTCCGTACATTTTGCGTCCGATGGGTGAAAGCTCCAGAGCACTGCACTTTTTAAATGTTATTATTGTATTGTATTATTGTATTCAGGTGTTATTTCAATCTTTATTTGTCTTATCCCTGATTCATCTTTTTATTGTCCGATTTTCACGTAATGTGTTTCATCATTGTCCTATTCCAGCAAATTTGTATTTTCATAATTTATGGCACAAATATTTCTTAGAAAATAGATCAAATCCATTGCACTGAATGGATTGAGTATCAATCAATGTGAATACATATGCTTTGGACTTTAGTCATCAGATCTCAAACCCAATTAACAACACGGGAGATGGAGTTGGCTTGTTCTTAAAGTCTCAAGATACTCAAACTAATACTTTATTGCCATTTTATTGCCATTTACTAATAATTCAGTAAATAAATCAACTAAACAAAAGCAACCCAGAGAGCCCTGCCGAACCCATATACAGTAACCACCTCAAAAATACGTAAAATTAGTAAATTAAGAAAGAGATTAAATAAAACAAGCAAGTATTTCGACAGTGATGTTAACAAAGCCACAAGCTATATTACATGCCACTCTATGCATTCCCTTCCACTGTTTCATAGACAGGATAAATGACAGCACATAGTAAGTAACTTAGAAGGACACAAACGCCCTGTGGAAACAAATTCATATTTTTAGTTTTGAGATCAATGTTGCTTCTCTTTGGAGACTCAGAATCAGAATTCCTTTATTAGTCCCACAAACAGGGAAATGTGTGCGTCACAACAGCCAAAGGACAGTGATATTACCGTAAGCAATAATGGCAGTAAAAAATAAACAATATAATAAAAATGTAAGAAATAGAAATGTGTACAAACATATAAACATGGCAACTCAACGCAAAATTGGTATTTGTGAATGTGAATGATAAACTGCAGCGTCTGCTTCTCCTGCCTCTAAAACATAATGTGCTACATGTTTTTTTTTTTTATTTTTTTTCATGAGAAGTGACTATGGGGAGTAATGATCGTGCAGAGTTCTATGACATCTGCTGTGTGATTCACCCCGTTCAGAGGAGGAGAAGAGAGGAGAAACAAATGAATAGAATAGGGAAGAGTAAATGGAGAAATGATGGGAATCAGAAAAAAAATAATAGAGCGATGAGAGAGTGATAATTAGTGAAGAGAGTTAAAGGAAAATGAAAAAACCTTATCACCTTGTCCTATTTGTCTGAAGACAGACAGTATGAGTGAAAGAGGGAAAAGGATACCAGAGGGACATATGATGTAGAGAAGAGCCTACCAAAGGAAAGTGAAGGGAGAACATATGATACAAATTGATAGGCGATAATACTCACCACATAATATAAGAGATCTACTGTGGGATAGTTTGCTGTTCCAGCAGCTTTCAGATATGACCCTACCCAACATACACAATCCCACACAAACAGATTATGGTCCAAGATTGAAGGAAGAACATGCAGAGAATGGAGGCGCCGGGATTAATAATGGGATTAGGGGAGTGAGGGGTTGTGGGTTGGGGTTGGGATTACAGCTGCCTGTCCAAAGTTAACAAATACAATTCCCAACAGACAGGCAATGAGCAAAACAAAGCTGCCTTAAGAGGATTGGAAGGCTCGGCCATTAGGACTAAAACTACGACTCAGATTGTCTTGCGCTCACAGAATTGAGATGGCATTGGTACCATCAGTCCTACACACACGTAAACATTTGGACCACTGAAATATTCAATAGCTAAGTATGAATCTATATACCATTAAAGTCATAACGTATAGTAATATTTAAATTTAAAGGTAGCAGAAGTAGTCCTTAGATAATAATTCCTAAGTGTTTTTACACTCTGAGGCAAATTGAGCTAATCTGCTTCATGAATGCTGCGCTGTTTATAGTTTGATCAGACTTAATTGGAAGTGGCCTGACAACATGAGCAAACAACCCCCCCCGTCACTAAATTCACACTGCGTTTTCATCAATCCTGATTGATGCAAGTAAGAGACATCATGTTTTTCAAGCTGGGCCACGGCCACTTAAAACCAGCGAGAGGAGCAGAGACAAGCAAACAAAGCAAAGAAACACAAACAAACAGAAATTCATACTTGATCAGGTTGCTGTTCCTGAGCTATGGCTTTGAGTAATAGCCGGAACAATCAGAATATGATGATGTCACAGTGAAGTTGACCTCTGACATTTTGGATATAAAATGTCATAACCTTCATCGTTTTACCCTCAAGACATTTGTGTGATATTTTGTCATATTTGTCATATGAATTGTGTTTAGTGAGGTCACAGTGACCACTGACCATCAGAATCTAATCGCCTAATCCTTAGGTTCCAAATTTGTGCCAGATTTAAAGAAATTCTCTTGCGGGTGGATGGACAGACATCCCAAATATGTTATTATTATTGTTATTATTATTATTATTATTATTATTATTATTTACTATAATCAGCGATAGCAACAGAATGTTCAGAGAAAAAAAATAATAGAATGAAAATGAAATTAAGAGAAAAAGCAAAATGTCCTAGAAAATCTTGTGTTGTCCTGGAAATGTATTTGAACATGTTCTTATTTTTCTATCTGCACTCCCTAAAACCGATGACATTGTCATCTGAAAGGGTTAGGTTATGTCAAGGATCATATTTATGTACAAATGGTAACCTTAGTTTGTGGACAGGAGTAGTTTGAGTAGGCTGCACGGTGTAAAATCACCCTAAGTCACATCACACAGAAGCACCTGCAGGCTGGATGACATTGATGTAATGCTAATAACGTAAGTTGCATTACGCTCAAAATGTAAATTAGTTAGTGCTGGTTGGTAACTGTGGTAGTTTTATTAGGTTTATAGTAGGGCTGTCAAAGTTAACGCGTTAATAACGCGTTAACGCAACATCCTCTTAACGCCGTTAATTTTTTTAACGCGCGATTAACGCTCGGTATAAAAAAACAAAAAAACAAAACGCGCATTGAAAGATTTACGGCCGTCAGTGGCACCTGTAGTCTTGATCCAGAGGGTGGCAGAAAAGGAATCAGAAGAAGAAGCAGCAGGGTTGGCGGTTCGGGAAAAACACGGTGGACTGAAAAGTGAGGAAATTGAGAAAGGACTTACCGTAAAATACCAAATAATAGCCGGGTGGTTTAGTTGTTTCAATCACTTAACAGACCAAAAGGCAATTTGGGACAGGCGTTTAATTCCTTCCTCACAATAATCCTGGATGAAAACATTACAAACTTCTCCAGCTTCTCTGTGAATTCTCTGGCATCCTCCTGTAAGTGAAGTTGTTGCGGCGGAGGAAACGATTCAGCCAACCAGCACTCGCTGCAAACTCCTCATCTCTGCTGTCACTCACGGTGGCGGACATTTGTTTCTCCATCACCCTGATCATTTTGTGGGACACTCTCTCATGGCGTGCCCGTTTGCTGATAACTCATCCCCGCATGTTTATCTCAGGCTCCTCGCTAGCCTTCTTCCTTCCTCCAGCAGGCAGCCTGGTCCTGTTGCTGTCCTCCTCGGACAGACGCTCAAGCTCCGTTTCTCTCACTCTCTTCTGGTCGACAGAGAAACATCTAGCGGCTGCTTCTCCCGAGTTTTCCTCTGCATATTTTACGACAGAAAGTTTGAATTTCAAGTGGTACTTTTTATTGTTTTGCTGCACCGGAGCCATGGCGATCATCAGTGTGATACTGACTGACAGAAAGCAGCACACTGCGTGAAAAAGGCGAAGAAGAAAAACGTGCAGTGTCAGTGGACAGGTCTTCTTCCTTAATTTTTTATAAAATAAAAAATTAGACCCGACATTTATTTGGAACCGGCGGTTATTTACCAAAATATACATCTGCACCGGCGTTTAAAGGGACCCTGTGGATAATTGAAACCCGTATATTATTTGGTCATTTACGGTATGAACGGCAAACTACTTTCAAAACAGCCAGATGGTTCGGTCGATAGGACAAAAGTTATCTGCATGTACTATCGACATGAAATGAGTTACCATCGAAGTACATTGAGTCTCAAATATCAGTTGCAAGCCAAACACACGGCAGATGCAGAGAGCCCCCCGCCAAAAGCAGACAACAAAAAAGGCCTTTTATTTTCCTGCATGATTTGAAGTGTTGAAAAATTTTTTTCATAATGCAAGCATATTTGCCCTTTCTTATGTTGTTAAAAGTATTAAGCACATTAAAAAAATACATCAAGGTACATTTAGAACAGAAAAAAATGTGCAAAAAAAATTGCGATTAATTTGCGATTAATCGCGAGTTAACTATGGACAAAATGCGATTAATCGCGATTAAAAAAATTAATCGTTTGACAGCCCTAGTTTATAGATTAACATTGCTTTCTTCCCATTTTGTTGAATAATGTTAAATTGATTAGCATGTTTGGTTCTGTTGCTAAAGTTGTTGTTCTTGCTCGCTTGTTTTGCTTGCAAAGGTTTATGGTTTGTGATTCAACTGTGGCTAGGAGCAATGGTTTCAAATGCGTGTTGGGCATTGTTCAGAGAGTTTGATGATAGTGATTTGGACACTAAAAATGGTACTCCTCCAATACTGCTAGTATTGTCTCTTCAAACACAATGCTGCACTGTTATGGTAATGGGCCGTAACATGAAATGAAAGTTTTAACTTGGGTGGGTGGGTGCCTCATTAAATACCCCACTTAATATAACCAGAGTAATGGAGTTGAATAATGTTCTGAGAAACTGATTACAGTCAGTAGCAGTTAATACTCTCAGCATAGTTGACTCTAACTTAACTCCAAACTTAAGTTTTTTAACCATCATATAGTGAAATACAGTTTAACCATCTTTTTTACTTTCTCATTATTAATTCCTTGAATGTGGATGCAGAACTGCAGTGAAAAGACGAGAGGGATGCGCTCTGTGTTTTGCTCTGAAGTGCAACACTGTGTGACACAGAGAGACTGATTTAAAAACTGACACTTTCGCTTTCATCGAGTTGAATCCCTTAGGTTTTGCATTTTCTGTGGTGTAACTGAGAAACCAAATGCATTTTCCATCACACAAATAGATCATGAGATTGTGATGTTTATTGTAAGTTCAGCGATGCTCTTCACTGAACGGAGTCCTCTGCCTGTCTGTGACATAGCCTTCAATGCTGATTGGCTATTACTTCTGTAGTGTAACCAATCAGCTAGTGCTGTGGGTAAGACACTGAGGGAGACTTCAGAGTGTATAGGTACATAATCATCACTTGTATGTATTATAGATTTAATGATCCCAGACTGGGAAATTATTTTGTTACAGCAGTAGTAGGTCCGCAAATAAAACACTTTGTACATAACATAAATAGAATCCAATATATACATAGTGTATATATACAGTGCACAGTGTGCTATAAACAATAAACAATAATAATATATACAACAAAACAAAATATGCAAAATATACTATAACAATAATAATATATACACAACAAAACAGTAGAGAGACCAGAGTTCTCTGTCAGGCAGAGGTGAGAGAGTTGTTGTATAAAGTGATGGCTTGTGGCAGGAAAGATTTCCTTTATCTATTGCTACGACAGCGAAGCTGAAGCAGCCTTCCGGAGAAGGTGCTCCACTGTCTGACCAGTGTGAGTTGGAGAGGGAGGAGATGATTATATCCATGATGGTTTTTTCAGTGTCCTCCTCTCCACCACAGCCTCCAGAGTGTCCTGTTTAAAGCCAATCACAGAGCCAGCCTTCCTGATCAGTTTGTTGAGTCTGTTGGTGTCGCTGGCTCCGATGCTGCTTCCCCAACAAACCACAGCAAAGAAAAGTACACTGGCCACCACAGACTGATAAAAGATCTCCAACATCTTGCTGCACACGTTGAAGGATCTCAGCTTCCTCAGGAAGTAAAGTCTGCTCATCCCCTTCTTGTAAACAGCTTCAGTGTTAGATCTCCAGTCCAGTCTGTGGTTGATGGTAACACCCAGGTACTTTTAATCCTCCACGCCTCCACATCCTTTCCCAGAATGCACAGTGGTTGAAAAGCCGTCTTCCTCTTCTTCCTGAAATCTATCACCATCTCTCTGGTCTTGCTGATGTTCAGCCGCAGGTGATTCTGTCCAGTCCACTCCACAAAGTTGTCCACCAGTGCCCTGTACTCCTCCTCCTGTCCCTCACTTATACACCCAACAACAGCTGAGTCGTTATTATAGTACACTATACAGTACAGTATTACAGTGGTAAGTTGTATTGGTATTATACCAAATAAGTATAATTACACTGTACATTTTTTCTTTAAAGGCAACCAGTTAGTGGTTGGTTTTAATGATTTAGTTGAATCTTTTAAATCAGACTTCCACAGAGCAGAACATATTAGTATATGGGTGTGATCCCTGTCTGTCATACTAGCTAGATTGTCACTGAAAATGTCCTGGAAAAGTCCTCAAAATCATCTCAAGAACAGAGTGTGAACCCTGGAAATGGAATACATGTTAAAGTCAGCAACATCAGCTCCCAGGTGTCAGAGGAGTGAGATCTAGGGCCTGGAGGACTTTAACTGCAAATTTGTCCAAAAGCATTTACATACTTGAAATGTGATATATGGATTATTATAGTTTATATTTTCAGACTAGAACTGGAATTTTTGTGTGACCTTAATATATGAGGGCACTTAACTAACTTTCACTTCTGCACTTTATAACACAATAAGGCATAAAGACAGCGTAAGTCTTACGCTTACGTAAATTCACAGGTAACACAGCAGTACAGAGGGAAATAAGTAGCAAGAGAAAAATAACAATTTGAATATGAATATAATACAAACTATTAGAATAAAATAAACATACTATATACAGTAGCCAGTGTTGGGGAGACTTAAGAAATGGAGTTCAACTACATGCAGTTTAACTACATATCGATTTGCTGTAACTTGCTGGTAGTTAAACTACATTCATATTTTGTGCTGCATCAAGTAGTTCAGCTACTTTTTTGGACATTTTTTGTAGTTTAACTACTCAATTAACAAACTACAATTTTGGCCAATAACATGAATTATTTCTTTTTTTTATAAAAAAAAAAAAAAAAAAGACCTATATAATATACATTTCATTTTTCTTTGAAAAAAGGCATGAAACATGTCATGACATGCAAAGCCAATGCTGCCTCTGATTGGCCTGCCTTGGCAGCACTCAAATGCTTCACTGAGTGGGTGGGTCTTTGTGCCAAGGAAGGCAGTGTTCATATGGCACAAGTACATCATGGACAACCCTCCCGCTCCCCCTGATGCGCCCCCAAATGTGCCAGCCCAACCATGGCCATATTTGAGCATGTACATGTTGGATCTAGATGCATCTACAGATATGACCTACGTGTTCACATGTGAGCTCTGCAAGCCAAAAACAACAAAAATTTCGACTTCAAAGAAATCACCAGATGAGTCCCCACAAAATGCTTTCAAATCTCTGCCCAAAATTTGTGTTTGTGAAAACCCACACTGGTGTCCCAGCCAGTGCAGCACGTGAGCGGCTCTTTAGTGTTGGTAAAGATATTTTTAGTGCCAAACAGAACCGGCTGCCTGATAAAAACCTTGAGAGACTGCTCATGTGTCGTCTCAACAAGCGATTCTGCCCTGGCATCTAGTTCTAGTGCCTAAGTGTTAGTGCCTCTGAAGTTCCTGTGATGTTGAGCAAAAATGTCAGCTTTTGTTCTTTAAAAAATAAAACTTGAGTTGAGAGGCGTATTTCTGCTGGCATGTGAATTTTTTTGTAGGCTATTATTTTTTGTGTCATATACACCATATGTTGATTTATTTAACACTGAGTTTAATGAGTATAAGTAGGTGCTAAAGCTTTAAGTGACAGTGAAATGTATGGATGAGTCCTTAATCAGTGGAGAGAGGTGGTGTTGTGTAGTCTGATCGCTGATGGTATGAAAGAGCTTCCCAAGAGCTTTGAGGCACGTGGTTGGATGAGTCCGTGGCTGAACGTGCTCCTGAGTTGCCTCAGCTTGGCGTAGAGAGGGTGAGAGGGATTGTCCATTATAGCTTGCAGCTTTCCTTTCATCCTCCTCTCTGTCACTGCCTCCGCACTTTATCCCCTCCACAGAGCTGGCTATCCTCACCAGTTTGTTCAGCCTGATGGCACCACCGCTCCTGATGCCACCTCCTCAGCACACTGCTGCAGAAAATATGACACTGGCTACCACAGACTGGTAGAACATTCATAGCAGCCTAGTGCACATATTGAAAGACCTGAGCCTCCTCAGAAAGAACAGCCTGCTCTATCCCTTATTGTAGAGGGCTTCAGTGGTGTCTGACCAGTCTAGTTTATTGTTCAGATGCACCCCGAGGAACCTGTACCTGTGTGTGTGTGTGTGTGTGTGTGTGTGTGTGTGTGTGTGTGTGTGTGTGTGTGCGTGTGTGTGTGTGTGTGTGTGCGTGTGTGTGTGTGTGTGTCTGTGTAAGTTGATCCTGGAAGAGAGCACAGGCAGGAAAAATAGCTAGACAACGGAGGAAGACTTGGATGAGAAATAAGCTGTCTACAGAGCGCCAGTGAGATGTGTGTGTGTCAGTGCATGCACATGGTTTTGCCAACACACATCTCTGTGTGGTTTTGCAGCATCCACAGGGCTGAAACTATTGAGAGATATCATGAGAAGCGGTTGAAGTGTGAATAACATAAAACAATGAAAAGGCGCAGAGGAATTGCCCTAGAGAAATACTTTATTTCTCTGAGCTGTGTGTGATAATCCTTGATAATCCTTCAGGTTTTCTTTTGTACTCTAAAATCAAGAACTTTTTCATTGTCCTGTCATATATGACAGAGTCACAGCATGGATATCCATGTCCATATGCAGTAACATAGGGCTTCCTTCCCCTTGTGAAATATCCTTTTATTGTGTATGCACACAAAGTTGATATACAAAATGCATGGACTTATAGTTTTTTGGTAGAATGAGGAGCCATGAATTACTGGTACTCATCAGTCCCTATGTGCTGCTTTCTACAGGGCCTTGTGGGAGTCACAGAGGAGGGAAAAAAATAAATGTTGCATACGATTAATGATACGTGCGCTCAGATTACTAATTCACACTCTTGATTTAATATTGTTTTTTGCATGAGACACCTATTCTCAGTCTGTCATTCTCACGCTAGACAAAAAAATCTAACGCCAAGTTAGAGGAAGTCACAAAGGTACTTCCTAATGAAAAATATCAAGTATATGTCAGGGTTAACTAGGCTTCCTCTGCACACTGGATGATAACCGAATGTCAGGCTATTTTTACAAACAATAATAGAGAGGGTGAAGACCCATGGTTAGAGTTGACACACACAACTGCGCACACACACACACACACACACACACACACACACACACACACACACACACACACACACGTATGCTTACAAACCTCTCCAAAATCACAGAAAGCCTTTTGTTTATTTTGAGTTTGGCCTCTTTCACTTTGATCTTCAATTCCATGGAGTCTACAATGCATTAGGTTAATTAACCTCATAGAAAACCTCAGTACTTGTGTTCTGTTTGTTGCCCACAACTGTTGTAATGTAGTATTATGTCCTTTGAGTTGATTAAATACCTATAGATCACACAGTAGCGTCTTTAAATTATTAATGGGTCTCCAGGCAATATTATGCATGCGGTGCAGAGGCAGCAATTGTATTACTTTATAAACAGGTAGTAAGTCAGTCAGTACCTAGACACCTAGATATGTTTCCATATACTAGACACCACCTCTCTATTTCATCATATGACAATAAATAGTTAATATTAAAACACTATTTGGGGCAACCCAGTAGCTCATTTGGTAGAGCATGTGTTCCGTGTACAGAGGCTCTGTCTTTGATAAAGACTGGATTGGGTAAAGAAGTATAGGTAAAAATGCAAAGCATTAATATTATTTTTAATTATTTTGATTTTAAAATCTGGAGAAAAATATGACATTAATTGGTAGAGTTATGCATATAACAAACAGTATACTTTCAAAAATACTGAATGAATGCTAGAACAATTGGGAAAAGATAGAATAACAAGACTTTTTTTTTGTATTCAGACAGCCAAGGATGATGAGGTGAGGGGTTGCATTTTGTCAGGAAGCGGTGGGACAAATGAGTACTCGGATGTGGGGAAATACAGATAGTGGAGTTTCCTAGTGATGTAGGGATTCTGCCTGTGGTTTTGCCACTAATGAGAACATCTGCATTAGTGAAACAGACGGAGTGAGAGAGAAATAGCTGAAGGGCAAGTCTTTTTGAGAGGAGAAAACAACTAGACTTCCAGAGAGTGCAGGAAAGAAATAGTTGAAAATACAGCTAGTGGTTCAAAAAAGGGAGGGAGAGTAGGATCAGAATGGTGTTTCAAACTTACAGAGGACTCAAAAAAGTAACTAAATTGTTAAGGAATGGCACAAGAAACCTTCTGCCATCTACTTATTGCATTCATTAATTCATGTATTTTTTGCTCTTCCTTTTCTCCTCAAGGTGCCAATGTCCAGCTCAGTTCGAGGGGCCTGAGTGCCAGCAGAACAAGCACAGTTTCCATGGCAATGGCTATGCCTGGTTTCCTCCCATAATGCCTTGTTTCGAGAGCCTGGTGTCACTGGAGTTCATCACTGACATGGCTGATGGACTGCTGCTGTACAGTGGCCCCTTAGCCCAGCTGCAGGCCTGGGACCACGAGGACTTCCTGGCAATAGGTAGGAACATCTCAAGCTTATTACATGTCCCATCTGGCCGTGATTCTAGATCCTTTACTGTTTGAAAAAAATTCTGACTGAGTTCATAAAAAAAAAAAAACTTAATCTTTGCATTTAATTGATTTGCACATCTATACAGCAAAGCTTTGTGAGTACAGATAGACAAGCCAAGTAAAGGAATATCTTTCTAGCCTTTAAGCATTTTTTCAGACTTTGCTGGTTTCATTTCAGCAACACTTTTTTTGAACTGTTGCTGATTTGGTGTGATAGGATAAAGTAGAATGGGGAAATAAGGAGATACGATCGCTACTCTGTAGCTGTACTCTAAACTATGGAATTAGATTTGTGCCAAAAGAAACAAGCAAAACTTCTTAAATGTCAAACAAAAACAGGAATTTGAGAGAACATAAATCTCATTTCAAAAATAAAACTTAGAACTTGCAATCAAATAATTTGTCAAATTGTGTAAAATATTGGTCTTTTACTCTTCTAATAATGCATTATTTTGTTTACAGTTCCCTCTGCTGGTCTCTCTCCGCTCAGACTTTTGCGCTGACTCTCAGCTTTGCGCTCTCTCTGCAGTTTTGTCTCGTTTGCGCTCCCTGACTTTTTGTTTGCAGTTTTGGCACAAACCTCTCGGGTAGGCGGGCCTTTTCAGCAGAGCGTCCCCATAGGCTAATCAGATTTTGACTGACACAGCTCAGAACCTATGTGTAGGTAGCTAGCGCGCTAAACGACCCCGGCTTTAAAACGGAGAGAAGAAGAAGATGACGACGACAATGAAGAACAACAGTAACAACCCACAACAATAAAAACAAGTGAAATGTAAGTAGTTATGACATACATATGTTGTTCTTCATTGTCGTTGTCGTCCTCGTCATCTCTTCTTCTCTCTGTTTTAAAGCCGGGGTCATTTAGCGCGCCAGCTATCTACACATAGGTACTGAGTGGTGTCGGTCATAATCTAATTAGCCAATGGGGACGCTCTGCTGAAAAGGCCCGCCTACCCGAGAGGTGGTAGGTGGTAATAACGCAAAGCTGAGAGTCAGCGCAAAAGTCTGAGCGGAGAGAAACCAGCAGAGGGAACCGTAAACAAAATAATGCATTATTAGAAGAGTAAAAGACCAATATTTTACACTATTTGACAAATTATTTGATTGCAAGTTCTAAGTTTTATTTTTGAAAACTTTTTTTGTTCTCTCAAATTCCTGTTTTTGTTTGACATTTAAGAAGTTTTGCTTGTTTCTTTTGGCACAAATCTAATTCCATACTAAACAAGCAAATCAGAACAGGACTGAATCCTAATCAGTGATGTTTGTACCCTAGAGTTCCATAGCTGCTGGGGGTTTTTTTTGGAGGGAAATTTGGAGTAGCACAACTGAAATAAACTAGGTTGAATTAGCCTGAAGTGGGAAATGTATCAGCATTTCAGACTTCTGGAATATATTGCAAAATTAAGCTGATGCATTAAATCCCTTTACTATTTTGATATTCCCAGGAGGTGTCCTAAACAAACCAGAAGAGAAAATGCAGATATCATACTCATTAAAGAATTGGTCGGTATGTCAGTGTTCTTAGTGCCAAGTTACCTCAGACAATCTGCATATGACAAATACATCATGATAGAAATTAAGTTTTCCTCAATACTATATAAATGGAAAGTTTGGTGGTCTCCACACTGGGGTTTCCAGTTTGAAGAATGCACTACCCTTATTTGACATTTGTGATTTTGATAACATGTCATCACATCTTGTGTAAACTTTTAGTTTCATTGACTGTCATGTGTTTGATGAACACACATTTGGCATTGTTCACATTAGGCTTATTCACCTTTTTTTTTTTTTTTTTTCAAGCTAGTCCACTGCAGCACCTGTACACCGAATGTTACGAGAACAAGTCGAAAACATTACAATTTTGGATGAGTTTAATTGAAAGTGAAAATGGCTAAAAGCGATAGATAAACAGATGAAATACTTACTACGCTGGGTAAAGGTAATCAACTCACACGTCCAGATTCTGCAACTTCTCGTGGTAGTTGTGGAAGTTTACACTTAACCAGACCAACACACTGACAAACCATGAAACAAAATATTCACTAATCAACAAAATCCAGTGTGTTAAAGGAGTCATCATGGGGGTCGAGCCTGCATGCACACAGACTTCAAAACATAAACAGCCCCCTGTCATGGCACACACACTAAATGACGAACCTTACGGAATTCAGGCGTTATGTACGAGCCGGAGTTGGAACCCGAACGGTTGAGTAAAGAGGCAGAGACGGTGAAGAGACACGTTTACAGCAGGATGTCTCTGAATGGTAAAATCTTTTTTTTTTTTCCTTCCTTCTTACTTTTCACACTCGTGTTTTACATGTAAGACCTGAGTTTTAATGCTGGCGGTCACGATGTATGGCGTGAAAATGACAGAGAAATAAGCAGATTCGGCGTGCTCACTCAGAAAGTCTGGCTGAGGACGGCTGTGAGCCGATGCTTATGCAAGTAGCCTCCTGTGGTAACGTCACCGCAGGAGCAGAGTCAAAATCTCGTGCTTTAGGAATGCGCACTATTGTGCGCTATTCCTGTTCGGAAAAACAGCCAAAGCGAAAAAAATGAGCCACTTTCAAACTCCAGCTTTTCAGACGAGAGTCAACTGAGGTCCAACACCAATATGCATGATTTAACAAGAGAAATTGCGATTTCTGGGTGATGACTCCTTTAAATAACAACCAATTTAAGACTGTGGGGATACATTTGAAAATAAAGGCTAAAAACCACGGGATTACAGTGTCAAGGCCTGCTCGTACCATCATTCAAAATGGAGAAACTATACAGAAATATATATTCCCAGTAAAATTTAACTTAATTTGGGATTGTAAGCAAATCCTGCAACATTGACCATTTGCAAGCATCCTTGACAGTTCTGACCTTGGTGGGAACAGAGAGTTGCAGAGTTCAGAATGGAGGATGAAGTAATATCGTATTAGCTTAACCGTATTTAACCTTGTCTGTCTGAATATTGACTGCTCAACAGAAGAGGAATGGTTTGCAAGGAACTAAGCTTGCTAAACACATTTGCTAACTGTCATTCTTGTTGGCTCAGAAAATGTTTTTCCTAGTCAATAACATTCTTTAAAATTCTTTATTGAATGAAATACTATTAAGGGGGTTAAATGGCTTAGTAGAAAAATAAATAGAAGGTTCCCTCAGTTATAAGAGAAGTAGTCGTTGGCTTATTATTTTTATTTAGAATAAACTTATTTTACTATTAGCAGCCATGGTAACAGGACAATATGTTCATGTGTGTTAAGAAAATGAGTGCTGTTGCTGTTTCTAAAGCATAAAAAATGATTTGTTCAATAAAATTAACCTTGTGAACAAAATGCCATGGCGGGTAAACAGCAAAGGAAAATAGATAGAAGCTTGTCGCTGAGTTTGCACTGTCATGTTCTTGGCCTGCTAGTGTGTTATTAGTGTGTTAGTTCATTAGTTAGCCCTGCAAGTACAGTATAATCCCTTTTATCGCTAAGCCTCAGCTAAAGATTTTGTAACGATTTTGTGCGGATTTATTTCAATGTACCACTTTCTGACCATGTATCCGGAGATAGATAAAAAACAAGAACACTGGCTCACAACTATCAGAGGACATACCAGCTTAAAGCAAATTGCATATCCAGTCATCATGTAGGTAAGGCATATATACATGTATAGCACAAACTAGAGAAAATCATTGTACTTTGCCTCCCAAAGTCCCTTTTTCATTTAGCCTGGAGAATAAGGTTTGTTAGTAGACAAGAACGGAAATCCATTTCAGGTTTAATTCCCTGTGTGTATTAACTTACCACGACCTGAGGATTAGGGAAGTGACAGTTACTCGTAAACAACTGCACACACACACTCACACACACACACACACACACACACACACACACACACACACACACACACACACACACACACACACACTGGATGATTCTGATCTTATTAAAGCTGACACCTCATGCATTTCAATGTGTGCTACTTTGATTTTTTACACAACTGCTCATTTAGAAAAGAAGGAAAAGATGTGCAGTGGACAATCACTCACACAAAGTCATGCTGCTTACTATATAGCACACTGTGAATCATCATCAGAAAGATCTGAAAATATTAGAAAACAGCGTCGACGGGGTTACATTTCTAGCTCTTTGGGGAAAGTGTAGGTCTTTTCTTTTGTTGCTCTGGTAATATTGTTGAAGTCTGAAGACAATAAAGCTTGTTGAACTGAGGGCGGCAGGCTGGAATTATAGGCAGGCGGAAACAGGAACAAAATGTTTTGTACGTCTCAGTATATTTAGTGTTTTAATCTGAGAGACTAACGCCTCCTTGTCTCTCTCGCTACTTCTTTCCTTGCATTGGTCCTCTCTCCTGGGAAAGATGCTGTTGTTCCATCACTGCCAAAGTAATATGTGTGGGAGGATAGGTCTGCCTGGAGAGCCGGATGTGCTGTGTGTTTCTCTGTGTGTGTGTGTGTGTCTGTGTGAGTGCAATTTGTGTGTTGGCAAGTTTTTAGTGTAAATCGTGAATTATTTCTTTAGCTCGTAGCTGGTTTGTGTTATGTGTGCATCTGAAAGCCACCCAGCATGTGTTATTGGATCATAAAGAGTTAATGTGTTTGTGGAGTTGAGGCTGATTTGTCACTGTGCAGAGCGTAATTAGAGTCAGCCTGTACATATTTAGAGCTTTAATTAACTTGTTTCAAGGTTCATCTACTGCATATGACAAATTCACTGGCAGCCTACGCTGTGCTGGGCCTTAATAAACTGCATTATAGTATGGATGTGTATGTATGTAATGTAATGTGATGTCTATGTACCAGACCAGAGGCCTTTTTTTCCCAATATTTGCAGATGGGAATTTTTTTTTTTTTTTACTGATTTACTCAGTACCCCAAAATGACTATTATCCATTAATAGCATTAGCAATAGCAATTTCAAGATCATTCTAATTTATTACAACTTGGGTGTCATAATCGTAGATTTTGCTATCATGTCCAGGTTTCTCCGCAGAAATTTTTAGTGTAGCGGCGCACCATCTGTCCGGTGGGGGGGGGGGGGGCGAACGCTCGTCAACGTCAGTCCCAGGGGGGGGGAGAGGGGGGGGGGGGGGGGGGGGGGGGGGACACGGACGGACGGACGGACAGACGGTCATCAACTCCGTCGCCCGGGGGACGGGCGGACGCTCATCGCCGTCAGCCGGCGATGACCTAGCAGTATAGCGGCGCAGCGCCGCTGTTCCACCGTCTGGGGAGAACCCTGATGTCTATTGGTGGTACTAAGCATTTGCTGAGATCTGGAAACACTGCAACCTTACTCAAAGTCCAGTCAGTACCCTGAATTACCTGTGGGTCCCCTGTTTATCCCCTATACATTCCCTGTTTATCGTAGAGATTATGAACTGGTAATGCATCGCTTTCAGTTCCCATCAAGTACAGAGCATACAGCAAATTACCTGTTACCTGAGTGTTGGTCTGTAAAATGTGATTTTATGTCAATAATTTTATAATTCACCTTTGTGTTTTCTTTCAAATGAGTTTGGGCATTTGTTTACAACCAATTGTCAGATACTAACAGTTGAATATCCAGTTTTAACTAACTCAGAGTATCTTTGAAGACCATTGTGATGCAAGATTTCCTAACAACCAACAACCACTTCCAGAACAACTGATGATAATTGTTAACAGTTAACGCTTTGTTAGGCAAATTGTACCGTGGTTATTCTGGACCAGTCCATCCACAAAGCACAGTAAATGATTTCTTAGGTTAGACACCTAATGCATGAACCCATCTGATATACAAATAATATTAAAAAAGTATTCCCCAACCGCAGTCCGGGACGAACCTCCATCATATCTAATATGAGCAACATTGAATGGCCAATATCAGATTTTTAATAAAAAGGATAATATTGGCACTATATATTGCAGTTATTGCCCACCTATACTACAAATCTTATATCTCACTTATCTAACAAAGCTCAGGTATGTTTTTTTTTACGCATACTAGATATGAGAGAGACAGAAGGGAGTAAAGAATTGACTACACTGTACAATGAGAGTTCAATTGAGGTACATCAAAATAAAAGAAAATGCTGTAAAAATCACTCTCACTGTCCTTGTGTACCACCGAGCTGATTAGATCACATCTAATTGCAGAGCATACACAGGCCAAAAGTTCAAACTAAAACAAAACGAGCTAATGAAGCCTGGCATTCTGTTTGATTTTCAGACAAAGCAACAGTGTAACAGTGAGCAAATAACATAGAGAACAAAGAGGAAGAACAGCAATGATAAAGCACAACGTTCATGTGGTACCACTGTTTATTTTTAGGTTAACTCAGGGTGACTTAGAGTTGGTTTCCCTAACCAGAATCTGAGCTCGTCTTCTCTAAAACAACAAAAATAATAACTATTTGATTAGATAGGATTATGAAGTCACAAGGGAAATGCTTTTTAACTTCAGCCTATGAGCACAGCTTCAAGCATGCACTGCTCAAGAGCCATATTGGATTGATGTGCAAACACGCTGGGAATCAGACAAAATGGAGTGATTCACTCCCAAATCAAACACACAGTGAACTGAGTCCTGAAGGTCTCACTCCAGCTGGAGTGCATAATTAGTACAATAGCTGCGCTGGAAATGATAATGTGAGGGGAAACGTACTGTTCCTCTGGCACGCTAAAGCGTAGTTTGAAAAGGGTACACAGTAATCGTTTCAGGTTACACAGAGAGTTGAAGAGAACGATAGGTGATATTTAGGAGACGAAATATGGATTTGAAGGCACATTGGGGCATGAAAAGCAGTCAAAAAGAAATGTCAGGTGGCTGTCAAGGAGACTGATCTATAGCCTGACCTGCTTTTTCATTTATGAATGTCAAGTGGCATACGAGAAGCCACTAATATACCTCCACGATTTTTGGTTCTGGCCACATTGCTATCGCATGTGTGACATTGTTCACCTTGTTATTAAGCCTTGTTAAGTGATTCTGACCATTGAGCCTGATCATATTCCCCACTGCTTTACACACACATTTCCGCACACAGACCTTCAGCTTCTTATTGAGACGCTGGTTTGCCTTTCCAAAGCTGCCCACTCATCCACCCTTTTATCCTGCTGCAGGGCAGTTGTACCAAGCCAGCCCTGCTGTGTAGGCCAGAGAAGGTGTAAGGCAGTCTCTCACACACACACAAACACACACTGCACCCAATCTTTGGCCGCTGGGAGAGAAGAGATTACATGGTTATAACACAGCTGGTGTACTGTGTGTGTGTGTGTGTGTGTGTGTGTGTGTGTGTGTGTGTGTGCACGCGTGTGCATGTGCGGATAGGGTATACTAATACCCATACCTAGGTTGACCTGTTGTGTTCTAGGTAGGATCAGAACATGGATTGTTTCTTTGAACCCAATTTCTTTCACCAAAAAGTGCATGTTCATTAATTTGTGAAGCCTTACCTTTCCATAAAGGCATTTTGAGCTTAGGACAGCCATCTTTGCAAAGAGTTCAGGCTCAGTTTGTTCCAAGCTAAGCTCTTGTAACACATTTCCATACATGGAGCTCATCCAAATTCCCTCAATAAAAGAACAGCAGTTCAAAGAACAATATCACATTTTATGGAACAATACTGTTTAGGTATTTTATTCATGAGTTTGGGGTAACGTAAGTATGTAAAGTAAGTGATCATGAAGTCAAGCCTATGACACAAACACTACAAATTTACCAGCTTAACTGAGCTGCTTTTGTGATCAAACACTTATGATAATTATCAGGACATTTTCCAGGACTGTTGGTTTGGGGTGAATGAGTTATTGTTATATATGGAATCTGCTGTGACAACAGAATAACAAAATGCAAATATACAGCCAACCCTTGCAGCATACTGTATTTGCATTCTAATTTTATTGAGCAAGATCATTAGTTTGGCTGGAAACCATTATCATCGACTTGCACTTTAGAATAACTAATAAGCATTTACAGCTAATAACAATGCTGGCACACACTTTATATTTCTAATGATTATTCAGTTGTTTGTTTAAAGCTGCTTTTGTGCCTCACCACAAAGCTGACACCAGTGACAACAAATACACAAACAGTTGTTGACATTGACATTTGCATTCAGTGCGTTTACATGCACAGCTTAGTCAGATTACAGCCATAGTTCGACTATGCTGCTCAATCGGACAACTGCAATTATCCGAGTATACATGCCGGTGAGAAAATCGAATTACTGCCGAAAGCATGTCATACCCCGGTACGCTAGGTGGCGCTGTGCCCATTTCAACTAGTGTTAACGGGGCCACCTCCAGCTGACCTCTTTACGTCACCAGCTGCCTCGGCATTCAAGAAAGATGGCGTACGAAGAGCGAGACGAAGCTACATCTTTGTACACTTCGTATATGGTGTACATGATAATTACACAAACTAGATGCACAATGGCGCTCTTTCTTGCGGTGATTTTAGAGGAAAGACGCCGCCGCCGCCGTCCATCTACTTCCGGCTCATGGCCCCGGGGAAAAATCTCGCGCCTGCGCAGAACGCAAAATCCGATCCGATCCGCTGGAAACGTATACATGCAGGAGTTAATGCGACTTTCAATCGAATAATCTACATGGTGTAATTCGACTATGAGAAATCCGATCCGGTCCGATTTTAGTCAGACTAAGGTGTATACATGCATCTTAAAAATCCGATCATAGTCAGACTAACGCAGTAATTCGGTTTTCTTGAGTGTCATGTAAACGCACTGATTGTGTCCACATTGTGTCAAATATGATTAAGTTAAAGAAAGCTTAATATTCACCACTTTCTCCATGTATATTTAATCCCCAATCGTTTCCAGTGAACAAGTTCGCTTGCTTCCATTTTCATATAACATTTTTGACAGGTATTGCTCAATCCCAGCTGCCCCAACACCTGTCTCACTTGAGTTTACTTTGACATCGTCACAACCCTCCTGTTACCATCATCTGGACTTTAAATGCTTGCAGTAGGTATATATACACTACCATCACAGTCAGGTGAATATGGGTTATCTTTAGTTGTTGAGTGCATATAAATAAGACAAATGTTTTCGAGTGGTAATTAAAAGTGGGACATTGTTTCTGACATCTTGGATACACCTCAAGAGCATGTCAATATAAAAGAATACACTCAAAGTGTCAGTTAAACTTGTAGCAACATATATCAGCTCTGCTTAGACAAAAAAGAAAACAGTGAAAATACATGTCAACAGAAATAATGTTTTAATGGTTCTTATATGGACGAGAAAAAAAAATATAAATATATAACCCATCTCCCGTGGTTGAAACTGATTTTTTTTTTTTTTTGACAAATCAATTTGATAATTTTTTGGCAGTCTGTCAGTCAGGTTTGTCAAAACACAGCATGTTGACCGATGATCATTTTACATTTTTATACCCAGTAGTAACTTGGATTTGATACCTAAAATGAGATGTTCAAATTTTGGGAAAGTTGCTTATTCACTTATAGCCATTTACCTTTAGTCTTGTTTTCACCATAATGTTTCCAGGAGACCACAGAAGACTCCAGAAAATCACTGTGCCACCCAAGATATTACTCCAGTCCCCCATAAACTACAATGTGACAGTTTTTCATCTTTTTGTATGGATTAAACAAAGTTGTTGCATTTTAAATGATAAGTCTTATAAGTGTTGGTATTGTGTATTTAATTTTCATTTAGACATAGTCAGGCTAGCTACTTCCCACTGCTTCTAGTCTGGAAGTTAATTTAAGCTAGTTGATGGCTGGCAAGGGGTTCATATTTACAGTATAGACATGACAGAGGTATTGATCTTCCCGTGTAACAATAAATAAATTATTGAACATTCTTCAACCATCTCCATTTTATTTTTGTATTGATTCTTTATTATAAACAATCAATATTAACCAATATTAATTCTGATTATATTAGGGTTTATATGTATATGTACAAAAGTGACACTACATCATTTCTCCAGGTCTTGCACTTTTGCGGGTCATCCAATATAGACAGTTTTATCAATACTCCTGGCACCACATATATTGGAACTTTGTTGGCATCACAAAACCATGACTTGATCAGGAAATGTAACGCTTTGACTCCAGCTATATTAAGGAGTTTAATCATCACGGTAATGATTTGTGTCCGGCGAGATCAACAATAAATGTCAAACGTGGCCGGAAGTGTTCTTGCTCAGAGATGCTACAGCAAACACAGGGCTACCCACTCACACAAACTCACACATGCAAAAACCAGAGGCCAGTGCTTGTCCAATCGATACACAGATTAACAAGACAAATTTAATTTGTGTAATTACAGCGACTTTGTAGAATGGAAAAAGTTTGCCAGCAGGGGTGAGATAAGGATTGGCGGGAGTGTGTGTTTAGTTTTTAACTCCTCCCTCGAACCAAGAGGAACATATACTTACACTTTATATGGTTGGAAATATCAGAAAGGAGGATTTAATGATGAGAAAAGTCCATAAGGGGAACAAAAAGGATAAAGCAAGCAAGCAACAGCATACATACAGATTCACTTTGACATGGGGATCCGTTTCCACAGAGCTGTTTGTAGCATTACCTCCCAGCTTAGCACTGCTACAGCTTTCAAATAGGAACTGCTGCTGGTTGCAGAGATCCAATATGGGTTGGCTGTGGGGCTGGCTAGCTAGCTGACAGATCGTTTATAGAAGAAGCTCTCCGCTCTGCACTCACTGCATCGCCTGCTGATTCGTACACAGGCTGACTTCTCTGGGCATTAGCGTATACGTATGTGACTGCTTGTGTGTGTGTGTGTGTGTGTGTGTGTGTGTGTGTGTGTGTGTGTGCGTGCGTGGGTGGGTGATGAGTGGGTGTATGTGTGTAGCAGTGTGATTTGTAATGCTGTTTATGCAGTCCATATGCTCTCGGTTTGACTCCTGTGTATCCTCAGGCCGTCAGAAGAGGAGGACATTTTTCATATTTAAGAGCCCCCAACTCTGTGGGAGTTCAAGCTCTCCTTGCACACAAAGCACACACATTTACTCTTTCAAACTCTCTCTCTCTCTCTCTCTCTCTCTCTCTCTCTCTCTCTTTCTCTTTCTCTCTCTCTTGTCTGTCTCAGAGTAGGAGGTAATGAATTACGTATGAGTAGCAGAAAAGAATCCTGGTTGTGTAGATGAGCCCTTTAAGAGCAAAGTCTTGTCCTAACCCTGGTACATCCAGAGCATTTAAAAGGCGTGCCGACCCCTATGAAGATGCTCCCATTTGGCCTGCCAGCCCACTGCACTTCCAGCCAGCCTTTCTGGCTAAAATCTCACATTCTTTTCTTTGTTCGCTTCAGTTTGTTTCACTCTCTGTAGCTCTTTCGCTCAGTTCAGTTTAATTTAACTTACTTCTCTAAAGCTGTAAAAGAGAAAGTCAGCAGTCCTTATGGCTAGCAAAAATGTGATGCTGGCCATCGGAACAATTATCTGTACATTTTGAATTTTGTTTTAATCTAACTATAAGGCTCTATTTTTAAGTGCTGTCTCATAGGCAACTGGACGTGTTTCAGTTTCCGACTGTTGCCTGCGATATAGCACTTAGAAATACCATGACCTACATGACTGAGAACCTTCAACAAAATATAAGGCTGTATGATTTTTAATACCAAAGTGTTTGTTAGTGCACAAGACATTTGTATTTTATTTCTACCTTATCCAGCAGGCAACAAAGTTCTGTTCATACGCATCTATGGAATCGAGCTAAAGAAATAAGAGATATATTGTGTTGGCTGCGAGATTACCAGTCTGACTTTTCTCTCCAGATATGAATTCAGAAACCTTAATTCAGGGTGTGCACTGGATACTGATATGGGGTGGCTGTGGGTCACAAAGCCAGCGTTGCTGCTGCAGTGCAGCTCCTGCCTGCCCTTTCTGTTTCCATAGAGTTTGCCCTTGATAATTATTAATAAATATGCTGACATGATTTTCTGTCATGTTTTGAAAAGAGAGGGCGGGAAGGAGAGAAAGGAACAAAATTGCCCTTCAAATGTTGTGTGTATTCTCTTCATGTCTGTGAGATATTTTAGAGAAACCGACATTAAAACTGTAGTATAACACTGGTATTATCTCAATATGAGATCAAAAATACTGTTTTTTGAGGTCTATTTTTGCTTGAACCATGCGTGTTTCGAGGTAAAAATAGATGTGACTCTGAATCTCTAGATGAAGCGGTGCTGCAGCTTTGTTTGACACGCGCGTGAGAAACGTGACTCACGCAGCCAAATTAGCCGTTAAAATGTGTTAACACTGGTGCCGAAATGAAAAGCAATACGTAACGCCTCACATAGGCGCTGTTCACGCATCCAGTGTTGCCAGATTGTCGGGAGGCAGAGCAGGTCATCCACTAATCAGATGGTCAGTAGTTTGATCCGCAGCTCCTCCATTTCAAGGGAAGTGTTCTTGGTACTGAAGTGTTCTTGGTGCTGAAATATGCTGAAACACAAATTGCTTTGCTGTTAGTGTGAATGTCTTGAGAAAAGAAATATCATGGGATTCTTTGAATAGAAAGCACTGTATGGCTACTGATAAGCAGGCCGGCACCTTGTACTGCAGTCTTTGCCATCAGTGTATGAATGTGTGTATATGCTGAAGTGCTCTGACTGGTTGGTAGACTTGAAAAGTGGTATATAATTGCAGGCCAATTTCCATCCAGTTCCCGCTTTTTTTCCAAACTGTGTATAACACTTTCTTCTTCTAACCAAAAGTTTTTACAGGGCTCCTCTGATGTGATTTCTTTTTTTTTTTTTGCTCCTTGTTTTCTGAGCTTCTTTCCTCTCAAGTTTTCTTATACATGTAGTTCAAATCAAACATAACTTCCCCCATGCTATGTTTACAACCTCTCCCAGCAAAGTGTTGAGAATGTACTACTACAACAACTGTAGATCAGACCTTTGGTTATCTGATGCAAAGACATCGTCCAACATTGGGTTTCACATTAAAGCCCTTTCACTGCCTGAACCTTGAAATGCATTTTTTGCAAAACACATGCAGCAGATTATCCAGCTGTGAGAACACATCAGAATGATCTCAAAGCTGAAAATGAATGGATGGAAAATATTACAATCATTAATGGTGATTGATCCAAAATTAATGTTTAAACATCATATCTATCCTTCTCCTTTATTTTCCCCCTCTTGCTGTTGGAGAACTAGACTTCCGTGGCACAGAAGCATATAATTTAAGTCAGTTTATGTTAGCAGGATAAATTCAATGTTGATTTTAGTCTCAACAGGCTTCTCTCTCAAAGGTTCCATTTTAGTCTATCATAATTACGGTGTCCTTTTCTTTTGTCCCAGTTGAAAAGGTTAAAAATCACTATGGATTACAGATATTTATTTCATTGTAACTGACGGACATTATCTGTCCTGCTTCCAGTCCCACTTTCATAGTTTCTAGATAATGAGATAACAGAATTTGCCATCTGATTCAGAGCATTAACACACATATCTTTTCAATTCCATCTTTTTTGATTACTTCAAATATTTAAATATTGCATACTGTGAACATTTCAATTTGTTCATTTCCATTAGACACATATTCCTGCACAGAAGTGCTGATATTGATTTTTAATAGTTTTTTTTTTTTTAATTTATATATATATTTTTTATTTTTATTTTTATTTTTTCATTACAGTGAATTTTCTATGTATTCTCCTTCACCTGCACTACCCGCTTTCAGTCTTTTTTTTGCATTTTTCTACTCGCTATGTTTTTTGTTTGTTTAGGCCCCGACACATAAAGGCAAAAAACCACACTGGTGAAAACCTACTTGGCAACAAACCTGTCTTGATTGTGATACAACGTTTGGTAAAAATCTGTGCCAGTTTCATTACAGATTTTGGAAGACAGCATTGATGAATAATTCAGGTTCATAACATTCTTTGTTGGAGACAAAGAACATTTTACTCACACGGCTTGAATTGCTTTAAACCTGTTCAGCTCATTAACAAAAATAATATAAAGTCATTAAATCAATCAACAAAGCAAAACTTGACTCTCACTCCTTTGATGAAGTTAGAGGACTGCAACATTCATCAACTCAGATTCTTTCTTTCTTTGCTGCCTCCATCTGCTTTCTATTTGTTCCATCCATCATCATTTTCTTCTCTACTCATCACCTTCATTTTTTCCCCTTTGTTTTGTCTACATTGTTTATTTCTAACTGTCCATCTTTCCACCTGTCATCTGTCATCCTGCTAGTTGGCTTTCTTCCCAGCTTCGTGTTCGATCACTAATCCTAATCTTTCCTCTCTAAATCGCCACACTTGTTTTGTCCTCCTCCACCCTTACTTTTTTCATTTCTTGCTCTCCTCCAAAGCTCCCTCTGCCTTACTTTGGCTCTTACAACCCTTTGTTGCTCTCATTGCTTCTTTTTTTCCTCTCACTCTCACTCCCTCTCTTGCTATCGCTTTCTTCTTGCTGCTTCACTTCACCCCTGCGTTCCTCCTTTGAGACCTCAGAAGTCTATGTTCATCTCTTGGGAAAATGTCACGTCAATCTTGACAAGAAGTCTCTACAGCTGTGCCAGATGATTGGTTGGTCAATACAGCTTTTAACTGTTTTTGGCTGCTTGTCTGTGTGAGTGTGCATGTGCAGAAATGCACATTGTCAGATCTTTTGTGGCCTTGAGTGTACTGCCAGCTCAGACTTATCTGGCTGCCCCAGTGTGGGTGTAAAGGGAGAGTTGTGATGATAGTGTTAGCATACACTGGAGTTCATGAAAGAAGGAAATGCCCCTTGACGGTAGAGAGGGGGCAGCTTATAGAATGGAGACTAAAAGACTGAGATGTATGAGATGAAAAAGAAAAAAAAGTGAGGGATCCCACGCGGCCAGTAAATGAGAGAAGGGAATGAATGAGGTTACAGAGATGTGGGGGGAGTGACAAAGTGTCCAAGTTAAACAAAGGAGGGAGACTTTGGATTAAATTGATATATTGAATTTACTCTGTTCTTTTCTTCAATTGTCTGGCCTCAACCAATGTATTAAAATTAATTGGATCATTCCTGAAGTGCAGCAGCAACTCATCTTTCAGCTGGAGTGCCTTAAATCAACTTGCAGGTAATTGAAGGAAGTTGAAAGTAAAAGAGAGGCTAACAACAAACTTTGCACTCACTGTTGCTTGAAAAATAACAGTGTCGGGGTTTTGATTTTCTTTTTTACCCATATTAATGGCAGCATAATCAAGTATGGGTTACTCATCACAAAGGTGCATCTTAGCCTTGACAAGGCAATTTGAGAGGAGCAGCTTCCCCTGTGCTCAGCAACACCTAATTGCATCTGGCTCAAGGTGAAAATGTGGTAAGATTCATGATATGAAATCATTTGAGAAGGTGGTGATAAAGTTGTTGCACACAAACAACAAGAATCAATGCATCTCAATACACGTCATAAGTAAGCCTTGTAGAAAAGAGTGGCTTCTCAAAGGCACAGTAAAAAGCAAAATGTCAGTAGAAAGCATTTGTGAATTATTTGAAAGCAGCACATTGCAAAAATGTCAGTTACAGTGAAAAGTTAATGAAAGAGTGAAGCACGGTACGAGGTAAAAGAGAGAGACGGGAGATGAAAGAGTGCTGACAGACAGACTGACATCGCAAGAGATGCAGTAAGATGGATGACGAAAGCTCAGCTGAAGTCAGACACACAGGGGGTAGAACAGCACTAAGAAGAAAATTTTGATTCTTGTTGGCCTCTTTTGAATTCCAACTTCTACTGACTTGAGCATGAAGACATATGTCATACCATGGAAGTTAGCGATATTCACACTGAAGTTTTATCCCAGTGTTGATTATAGTTGCAGCACGCATACAGTCACTGTTTCAGTTTGTAAGACTATGAGTTAGCCAGGAAGGTGCCAAATGGGAGTCCTGAAAATGAAACATAACACGTTTTTCAGTGGAAACTGAATCCCTTATTCAGCCAGTGGGAGTGAGGTTTAACCTAGCAGCAGGGAAAATCAGGAACAATAAGCTAATGGGCATGAACTGTAACAGCCTATTATTATTTTTTAATTGAGTACAGCCAACAGAGACACTCTGCAGTCTTGACATAAGCCATAATTTCAATATTTTTGTTTATGTCACTGCAGTCACAGTTGTTTTCTTTTCCACATTTCTTGTTAGAATGTAAATAAATTAGCTTATGTGGCTTAGACTTTACCATAAGTTTACTTTTTGTTGTCATTGCCACAAAAAAATACAGACTGGACTAATGAAAAAACTGAACAGTTTTTGATTCGATGATCGTTAGGAAAAACTTCAGTCTTTGGATCGATTGCATTGGTCATTGCAGCTTTTGTCTATGGAATACATTTCATGGTCAGTCTATATAAAGTGACAGTTTTATCCTTTTGACTTCACACAAAAGGCCAGGAGAATATTCGATAATGTACCGTAAGAGGACTAAAATAGCTCAGTCAGTGTCCAAAATAGAGTCCAGAAATTGACATTTAGAAAGTCTGCGTCTGTAAATACAAGCTGCTGTAGCATGAAGAAGTCCCTGCAGCCTCCGTAATTTATAAGCAGGAACACCAAGATGCTTAGTGTTCAGTGTTATGTGTCTTCATGGATGTTTGAAGTTCAGCATTTGTGATGATGGATTGCCAATGCTGGTCTGTGGACATGCATTCCCATAATTCCTTACATATGGTGTCGCGCACACAAGCAGCCTTAGCCACTTCATTAACTTTTAATTTCCCATTTGAGTAGGTCAGAAAATAGAAAGTAATAACTTTTGTCTGATGTTTGTCGACTGCCGTGAGATGTGAAGAAAAAACAATATCACCACAGGCTCTGTGCAGTAATCCTCATTAAAGCTAATATACAGAGACAATAACAGCAATTTGGAAAGTTACATACCTCATTGTCAGTGAGCACTTTATAAGATAAGACACTGTATACACTAGTTAAATTTTGAGTTACCAGCACATAATATTGGTTGTCAACAGCTTCAAACCAAAACTATTGATTGCAGTTCTCTAAACTCAATCTTTCTTCAGACCTAATGACTTCTAAGTAATCTCACCCCTCACCAGTCCTCCCTGTCTCCCTCTTTCTTTTTCTTCATCTAGAGCTAATAGATGGGACCCCCACGTTGAAAATCAACCATGGCTCTGGCACAGTGGTGCTACAGTTGCCAGGCAACGTGAATGTGGCAGACAGACGATGGCATCGGCTGGATGTCCGCAGCAGCAGCAAGGTGGGACTTTGTTTACCTATTTAACACCAGCCACTATTTATTTGGCAAATAAGCTTCAAGCAATTTCATACTTTGATATACTAGACATGTTTCATCACTAAAGTCAAGAAATGTTACCCTGCATTAAATCCTTAGATTTGTAAATCAATGTAAGTTGGCTAGCAATTTATACTAATAGCTTTATCTATACTTTTTGCTCTCAAATTGAATGAGATATGCCCATTACTTATGCAAGGAAAGGTTTTACAAGGAGGGTTAGGCCTCCTACTGTGGCAGGTAACTGAACATTTCTACTGACCTGACCTACTAACAGATTTTTTTGTCTGCCAATATTCTCAGAGTTGCTTTTTAAAAATAAGTATTAATATTTATATGAATTATATTTTTGGCAGGTGCTAGAAACCATTGTAATCTGTCTATGAACTCTCATTAAGAATAGATATGGTTATGTTAATGCTCAAAATTTCATTTAAGGCTACACATAGGCATATCACTTATAAAGTAGGAGAGAGTAGTGATTAATATGTTTATGAATTAGCCACAATGGCCAATAAACAACTAACACACATATGGCTGTGCTGCACCTGTGTTGGCTTGATATGGCAATAGCTTTACACTTAATGAACATCCACAAACACCTTTGCTGAGTGAAATCAGTTTGATTTAAACTCACTTGGCGTGCAGGTAATTACAACTGACATTGATTGGCTATACATTTATCATGGGAAATTTTGTGTAACACACAATTTGAATGCTTCTTGATGCCTAAATATGCATAGTGAAAACTGAATCCCATCAGAATGTGATTTGAGAATTTAAGCCACAAAAAACTAAAATCATCTTTGGCCATGCAGATTTTCTTATACTGCTTTTGGAGGTACCGATATGATGTCTCTTTCACTGTAGCAGTGTCGTTGTTAGTCTGCTCTGTATGGCTTTCTCCAATGGGAAGGACAAAAAAAGCAGCAATGTAACTTTCAGTTAATTTGTATTTATTTATTATTTGTTTGCTTTAATGAATCAGAATCACTATGGAAACAAGTTGCTGCTGTACTTCAACTTTACATGCATTCAATTATATTTCGTAATATTGGTCCATGTATTCAACACATTTATACATTTATACTTGTATGCACTTGAGCTGTTGTTCTGGCCATTGTAAATCATTGTTAGTTCGCAAAAATTGTTAATGATAAAATGCCTGTTGAATTAATCTGAACATCAGTAGTCAGTGAACAAGCTGCACATACAGTAGATCAGGGTATTCTGGAATTGAGAAACAGCAAAAAGTATTGCTGGAGTAATAATTGTTGTTTTGGAGCATGTCCATATTGAAACTAAATGTTATTGTCCGGAGAAATCAATAAGTGATCCTGTCATAATTGTGAATCAGTTAACATTTCTCAGGTGACATTTCTATTCATTGCAACTTAGAGCTTAGGTTACAAAATGTTTTCACGTCACATACTCCAAATACTGTATCACACATTTGGCTCCATGCAGATCTATTTGAAATGATTATTAGGGACCCAAGTGGGGACGGTGTTAG
The DNA here is from genome assembly GCF_900880675.1 of Sparus aurata. NCBI lineage: Eukaryota > Metazoa > Chordata > Actinopteri > Spariformes > Sparidae > Sparus > Sparus aurata. The sequence goes on from NC_044190.1 coordinate 12,542,420, forward strand.
TTGATGATTTAGTATTGTAGAAATGTCTGCGCTGTACGCTCTGCAAAGGGAGATGATAGCGGTGAGAGTGAGACGAATGATTGCAATAGTCCTCCTTTGACATTCTCTTCCTAGGATCATTTCAAGTGAATTTAATTAGAGTGAAATTAAGCTAATCATCATTTGACTGAGGATCGCCTGGAGCTCTTCACCTCCAAGGGCTCACACATAACCACTGCCTTATAGTTCTTGCCCCAATTGGATTTCAAGAAGACAGTCTGAGATCCTATTTTTAGAGTCTTTGATATAACACAACCTGAAAGCCTCACAGTCTCACCTTAAAGCAGCTGGACTCTCTCTGTCTGAACCCTTTTTTGTGAATCTCATTGCGAACTGGATGAGGACCACTTCAGTAAGGACTGTGTCCAATTTTGTAAGCCTTTTCATAGTCAGCCTGTTTATAACCTAAAACAGATAAATTAAACTTACATTTGCCTCATTTAACATTTAGACCCCTCATTTAAAATAACGACAACACTGCTTACGCAACCTTAATTGCAGTCTAACCATTTAGACAAAGGCCTTGCCATCAGGAACCCTGCCTTGCCACTGGTCTGCCACTGAAACGTGTGCAATTATTGTTCAGTTAGGCAGCTCACATAAATCTTGACAGAAACAAGTTTTGTTTATCTTTTATATTTGCTATATTTCTTTTTAAAGAAAGGAAAAACTGCTTCAGGGTCAGCTTCACATTGACTCCTGCATAAACACAAACACAGAGCTTATTTGCTCATTATTGAGAGCAGCCAAACGAGTACACGAACGTACCTTTATTTAGAATTGCATGAACAACGATGCTTTGTGACTTTTCTTATTACAACAGGTATTATTCAGCATCGCAGTGGTATTTATCTAAGTCACATGTGTATCTATTAATTTGTTGGCAGCAGCTTACCCAACCCAGTTGTGTGTTCTGGTAGGATAAGCTGCCGCTGTGTGATAGAGTTAGATCAACAGCAGCAAGGACAGATCTGCGGTCTGAGATTTATTGTACAAATCAGAAGCCAAGAATCTTACCATAACCATGAATCATTTATTACCTAACCAAAGACTTCTGAACCTTCTGC
>NC_044190.1:13801025-13883525 GCF_900880675.1 Sparus aurata
GACTGCCAGAGCTGGGATGGACCAGATACGCAACGCAGCGGAGTGGAAGTGCACACATAAACTAGAGTGAAACCTATTCCTCCGCTGCAGTGGCAGAGCCGTGACAGAGCGGGACTGGACGCGTATCTGGTGGAATCTAGCTGTAACAGACACATGCCCAGTGGAATCATTGGGTAAGGATGAGATGGAAAGAAAGAGCCCCAGAGACATTTAACAGAAAAAGTGATGATGAGGAATTTCAATTAGTTGCAGTTATCTGTGTCAAAATGGCATGTGCACAGCAAGACACCAAGGAAGAGGATAAGTCTGTCCTGTGCATCTGTGTGTCCATCGTTGAGGTTGCCAACCCTTAGCATAGGACCAAAAACTCAGTCAGTAATAGCTAACTCAGTGTCTCCACTTGGATTTCTCTCCATAGCCTTTATACTGCTGTTAAACCGCCCACCGTCCAAGTATGCTATTCCCTGGAGCTGACAATAATGCACTGGCCAGCTACAAAATGTAACCCCAGAGCTACCAGAGAGTTTTCGAAGATTGTTTAAGCACGAAAATCTCAAAGAAGACATAACACACATGTATAACTTAAGTTGCACCTGATTCTGTAAGGATTGAGGGAACTCCTTGGTCTCGCAACTCCAAACCCTGGCATTGCTCCGCTCAAAACAGAGCCGGTGGGGGTTGAGCAAGATCGTACAGGGGCCATCCCGCAGCGTACATGCAACCAGGGGAATTCCGGGCAAGGTAACAAAAACAAAGCAGCTCCTATCACTAATTATACACTAATGAAAGCATAATTGTGATTATTATATTCAAATTCTGAAAGTATATCCAACGAATCCTTCGCACTGAACCTTTACGTAAACAATTGTTTGATAATGATATGCAAAGATAACAAATGCAGTCAAGTCAAAACAGAATCATCCTGTATCAACTCAAATGGTGAACATGTATTCAACAGATCAGAAAATGCTGCAAAGACAGAAAGACAAACCAACAGATTAAATGATAGCAGGCTGATATTCACGCTAAAGCAAAATAGACACTGAAGACTCAGGACATAATGAGCTGGCAGAACGTCCCTCAAGTGCCATATGAGGAAAGAGGACGCACTTGCCATCGACCTGATGCTTCTTCTCTCTGAGGATCTTTTAAGTCTCTTCAGGGTCTAAGTGTTAAGGGCTGATGTGGATCACAAGAGCTTCCAGATCCTGATGGGCTAATGACAGTTACCATCTCCAGAGGGGAAGCCTACCACTGTGCATTCAAAATGGAGCACTTCTTATATTTTGCACATAGGGTGGGAAAGAAGAATTCATGAATAAGAAAGTGAACAAAAATAGAGATTCATCTCATGGCGTCTCTAGAATACTAAATATAAGATGAAGGCCAATGATTTTAGAGCAAGCCCAGACAGACTTGTCAAACTTTGTGCCATTACTATCCTTTGTCTTAGCACAGTTGTCATGTACAGCCTGTACCCATATGAAATATTAATTCTGCATAATAACTTTCAAAGGGGAATAAAGCACATAGTTAATTATTAATAGCATGTGTATTCAAGGCATCTCTCTTTTTTCACACACACCAAAATATTCCCTGACAGTTGCCACTCGAAGGAAGAGAATCCCCATATTGCCGTGCTAAAGTAGCAATGACAATCACTAAACACTGATGCAAGTTCCACGAAACATCTAACCTACATTTCACAGGTATCAATGGGGAAATGCCACAGCACTGCATTTTCTTGTCTTTTCCTGAGCTGAGGAATAAGGTCTTCGCAATTTATAGACAGTGTTAAACTGATCTGAAAATCAGAGTAGTTTTGGCATTGGCCAGACTTCATAAGACAGACTTACGATTTTATATTTTGATCTCTAGTACGACTTGTGCGACCTTGTATAAGTTATTTATGAAACATTACCTTGGCATGGAAATTATCTTATCTCTGAGCGAAGTCTTAACTTGACTCTACTGGTTATGTATGGGTATAGGTTGTTTGGCATGCATACAAGCCTGTGGTGAAATGTCCATGAGCTTTCAGAACAATGTGCAGTGGTGACCCAAACTGTGTTGTCTGGACCTCAACACAGTGTCCTAACAATAGAGAGGCCTCCATGTAAAACCAAAGCCTACCATGGGGGACACACTACCAAAAGCCTGAAACAAAGGTGACTGCGCCAGTGGTCCAGTAAGTCACACCTGGTTGTTTACTTCCTCCACATTCAAAGGTCTCTTCTCCCATTGGCTGAAAGCGCACCAGAACACACATTCCTGGTGTGACAGCTTGGATCTCAGTAGAGTTTAAGTACTGCTTCATGCCTGCAACTCACCCCAGTCCCACGTAAGGGATTGCTGAAAGCACTAGCTTTCTCCTGTGCAGCAGTTATGAAAAGGAAGCACCTAGATGTTTGGATTTTACCTTAATCTAGGCCACAGTCTTGAATCTTGCTGGATGACCCATGGACTAGCGTTAACTTAACACGTTCCAGGTTGAGAGGAAAAGCTGCAGAACTCTCCGTCAGTGTCAAAAGTTTACATACACTTGTAAAATGTATATCACAGCAGTCTTCAGTTCCAAGGACGCTACAGCTCTCATTTTTTCTGTGATGGAATGAGCGGAATCGTACTACTTTGTTTTGTTAAGGTTTTGTTAAAATCTGAGTTTATTATAGGTCTCATGAAAAATATGACCAAATCTGCTCGATTGAAAATAAACATAAAGTCATTCTAATATTTGGTTAAATGTCTCATGGTCATTTACACCTCAAGTAGGTGCTTTTGATAGCCATCCACAAGCTTATGCAGGCCTCTGGCTGAATTTTTATCACTCTTTTGACCGAAGCAATGAAGTTTAACCAAATTTATGAGCGTCTTAGCACAGACTTGGTTCTTCAACACAGTCCAAATGTCCTTGATGGGGTTGAAGTCAGGACTTTGGAAGACCATTCCAGAACCTCAATGCTAGACTTATTTAGCCATTCCTTTACCAATTTTGTTGTGTGTTTGGGATCATTGTCCCATTAGAACACTCAACTGCACCCAAAACTCAATCTTCTGGCTGATGATTTTAGGTTTTCCTGAGGAATTTGGGTATGCACCAGATCCACTGGCAGCAAAGCAACCCCACAGCACAATACTACCAACACCAATGCTTGACAGTGAGTACAGTGTTCTTGAGGTGAAAGAACCTCACCTCCTCGCCTCCAAACATAGTGCTTGTCATTGTGGCCAAACAACTTAATTTTTGTTTCATCTGACCACATAGTCTTCGTCCAGAAGGTTTTTTCTTTGTCCATGTGATCAGCAGCAAACGTCGGTCTAGCTTTAAGATGCCATGTCAGGAGCAAGGGCTTGTTTCTTGCACGGCAGCCTCTCAGCTCGTGTTGATGCAAAACACGCTTGACTGTGGACACTGACTCCTGTCTTCCAGCAGCTTCTAATTCATTGCAGACTTGCTATTTGGTGGTTTTTAGTTGACTCCTGACCATTTTTCACTCAGCAGCAGGTAATAGTTTACTTTTTCTTCCTGATCATGGCAGATACACAACTTTGCCATGCACTTTATACTTACCATTGTTTGCACAGTTGATCTTGGGACCTGTAACTGTTTTAAAATGGCTCTAAGTGACTTTCCTCACTTGATTCACACAACTTTCTATAATCCCAGAAATTGATTGTTCAAGTTACTTTATGTATATTTATAAACCAGCAGATTTGGTCACATATTTAGAAGACCTCTGATAAATTCAGATTTGAAGCAAGCTTCATGAATGTTTTTTGTGACAAAGTACCATGTGTTCGACTCATTCCATCACAGAATGATGAGAGCTGTAGAAATCACTGGAACGGAAGACTGCTGTGAAATTCTTTACAAATGTATGTCAACGTTTCCTCAGCCTCCTGGTCACCCTCCGGACCTGCTCTACCCTTTGCCCATGCCCCAAGGTTGCCCTCAATACTTTTTCTGCCCCTTGTGTTAGTCTCCTGGTCAACCCCCATAACTCCTTCACCGTTTGGCCCTGCCACCTGCCATGCCCTCCAGCCCTGTTTTACTCTTAAGCCTTGCCTCCTGGTTCCCCTGATTCCCATTGCCTTTTGTCCAAGATACCCACCTACACCTTTTCTCCTGCCATCATCCAGTCTGACTTTATGTGACTTTGTCACCCTGACAACGAATGCCACTTCAGAGATTTTGTGAATCAATTATGCTGTGAAAAAAACTGCTAAATTGCACAGAGTTCGGGTATTTTCTTGGGCACTGTGTGTGTGTGTGTGTGTGTGTGTGTGTGTGTGTGTGTGTGCATGTGCGCTGACTGCAAGGCCAAGGTCAGTTAATTTGGAGTGGATACGTCATAAACCCATCAGGTGTCAGTAGGGGAGGAGATCAAGCCAGCCGCTTGATGAGGGAAAATGCTATCTGCGAGACAATGGATATCTCATTTACTGCATTTCTGTCCCATTTCAACACACTTTATCCAGTGCCCGTTAATATGCACGTTATCCGACTGCGCTGAGGGGGCGTATGGAGCCAGCAAGGGGAGGGGGGGCGGAGGGTGTTAAGGGAGGGCGGCTGAGGCGAGACGGACCATTTCAGTGTCAATTTACAGCAATGCCCGCCGTCAAAAATGAGAGAGAAAAAGTGAGAGTACTTCCCATTTTCTTCCCAGATCTTTTAGTTTAATTCAATTGGACCATTCAATACGTTATTTATGACACACAGGAAGCATTTGCCCTATTGCATTATGGGGAGTGGGGAGAGATAAAGACGCTGATTCTTTAAAGCTCTTCAGCACAAAGGGGGATAAAAGCAGATAAAACCAAGAGTGTGTTTTTCATTGTGTTCTGTTCTGTAAGGGTGGAGAAGATTAAGTCGCTTTATAATGCTGCCTGTCTGTGTTCAGGAGACAAAACACTAGCTAACACATTTAATGTGTTATATTTGACTCAAAGTGTCGACACACCTAACTAAAACCTAAAAGACATCAGGTTCTTAAGCTGAGGATAAATGAAAGATTCTACATGAAAGCCTTCTCCCTGTTCATTCTTTAATTTAATTTATTAATTTATTTTTTATAATAGTCACATTTTGCTCATCAAGAACCAATCAAAGTGATCATTCTGAGTGAATTCCTTAAGAACGAAAAGGGGAATCACGCCAAGACTAAATGAACAACTGCAACCTGCCACACATGAATAATAGGTCAGATATGATCGAACATTTTCATTTCAAACGCTGACGAGCCGGCATATCTCTTCTTTTCCAAGAATCTCAATCAATAAGCAGTCACTAATGTGTTTGACTGAGTGAGACGCCTGAATCCATATTTAAATAACAGGGGGTGGGGGCATTGTTGCACACATCATCTCCCTCAAGTTATACGTGATTAGGCCCGACTGCATTCACATTTGAACACATTGACTGTTAATTACTCACTCTTTTTTTTTGGAGATTCGTGATGATCGCTGGTGCCTTTAACCCCAGTCTGTCAGGATCACAACCCCTGCACATTCCCGACACAGGCCTTCCACACAGCAAAGCACAGAGGGAGGCTGCCAGATAAAACATAATAAAATGACACATTCCCTTACTGAGTAGCACCGCCATGATGGCTCCAGGCGCTACCTTTGTCTCCATCACAGCGATGACTAAAATCAAGCATTGTAACGCGACACCCCTGATTTCATGCAATGTTGTGGATTATGGATATGAATTGAATGCTCAGCGCTTTTTTTGTGTTCCAATTTCCAAATTAGGATTTTCTGCCTTCATAATGACACAAAGCATTCTCTTAGTCAAATCAGTGGCAGCTATTTATATGAGTAATCGTTCACCCAGCACTGAACTGCCAGAAAAAGGGATGGCTTTTAAAGTAATGCTGCAAAACAAAAGGAGTCACTAAATGAATGCAAATTGGCTTCTCTGTCTTTCTCAATGTCCATCTCTGAGAACACAGCTCAGCTGGCCAGGAAGAGGAAACAAAACAGCTGTTAAAGAAAGCTCATTTGGTAAATAACCCATAACGCTATGTTCACTACCAGTTAAGCTCAGAATAAAATGTTCAAATAACCACCCCTCCCTCTCACGAGCAGCAGCAGCTCATTCCTCTCTGTCTTGCATTTCAACAGAACAGGGCATGAATGCCTGACAAGTAGGCTATCATCCAAGAGATCATTAAGCACAAGGGTTGAAGTGCCATCTTCAGTGCCATGGCAACAGGGTTGAGAGATGAGATAAAAACAATGCGAGGCAGGAGGCAGGAGGCGGGGCGGGTGCTCAACGATCGCCCTGATCGATGGATCTCTCTTTCTCTCTCCCTTTAGAGGCCAGGCACAGGAAGGGGAGGCTGGAACGGGGAGGACAACGAAAGAGAGGAGGGGGAGAAAGGCCAAGCAGCTTTAGGGCTTCATAGGTGCACTAACAGTGGGAACTGTCTCTCTTCAAAGCGCCGATCGTTTTCTTCACAAGGGTCTAATTGAACATGTCAAACAGTGCATTTGCATGGGAATGATTATTTTTACTTTGAGGCTAGGCGGAGCCAGAGGCCTCGGATCTGTACCAAAGAACAGCAGTGTGGATGTGTGAACGCTGAATGAAGTCACTGATTCCGTATCAAACCAATTTGCCTGATTATTTTATTGCTGTTTCTAAAAGTGGTTCAGGACCTCACAAATCTGAGTGTATCAGATGGTCTTTGTGCAACGATCCACACAGATCAGCCACACTATGCTATAGGTTTGTGAAGCATAAGCACTTTTTGTGAGTATGTGTGTGTGTGTGTGAACACAGTATCTATTTACCTCTTCTCTTTCTACGTAACAGCCGCTTCGAATATGATAGAGGTGAGCTGAGAAGAGCGGGTGTATTATCTTTTGCAGCTGTCAGCACTGTTCGCGGTTTTGTGCTGAAGCTCGACGGGGCTCCCACTAAATGCCATCAGGTTACGACTGTGGTTGTTTGCTTTTTTAATTATAGCAGGAATGCTTTTTGAAGCGTGCGATAAGCACTCCACGACTCCCCCTTACTCCTGGGTTGCATGCACACACAGCAGCACCCGTGTGCACCCACAAACGCACATGCAAATGTGCGAGACATTCACAAAACCCAGTTTGGGTAGTTGTCTTTCTCACAACATGTGCTAATCAATCTGTTGAGAACAATCTGTCAGGAAATCTTTAGCTTTAAACAACCCACTGTGAATAGGGATGAGGCCCTTTCCATGGGGCAGGGCACTGCAGGGACTTAGCAATAGCTGTCTTTACGCATCCCAGAGTGTCAATAAGGATTATGAGAGCGAGCTTTTATCTCTCCAAACACACAGACCAGTCACTCATTTAAATGGATGAACAATTCAGGTCTGCTCAATAAATAAAAAAAGAATATACTTCCATAAATACATTCAAATCCCAACACCATTCAGATTCTAGCACCATATGCTTAATTTAAGATCTAATCTCCCTTTTTCTATTTCCAACAATTCACGGAAGCCAAATCTTTGTACACATACTTGTTTAAGACCTCAAAGGATAAACACAGACTACCTATTGTTGATGGCAATGCACCTTTATCCTCAACTTAAGACCCACAGTTCCTTTGAGAGTGCTCCTGGCAGATGCCGTATGCAAAGCAGGTGCACTGAGGGAAACATGCCCGACAAAAGAGACATTATTGCATTTCACAGCCTTCCAAAAAGATGAGCGGAATATTAAAGGTGACACAACTGTATTTACACATAATTTCAATAGACCTAAAATAACCTCGTTTCTATCTTGCTCTATCAAATAAAAGGAGGCAATAAAATCTGCCAAGGGAAGAACAAATAAAAGCAAATTTTGACATTTTGCTTTTTGACACCTTCCATTTATAGGTCAGAGGAAACACCAGCCGACCTCTCATTGTTTTTAAATGCCATTTTGTAAGGCTGGAAAGCAGGAATTAATTAATGTGTGGGTAGCTGCCACTGTCAAGAGGCAGCACATTAAAATCAATGATTAATAAATTCAAAACACACAACAAACTCAGCTGGGAGATGAAAATAGTATTGTGTGCTCCATAGGAAGCAGCCCCAGTGCGGGTCCTCCCTCCGAACGAGGCGTCCACTCAGATGGCTAATGGAAAGTAGCCGGTGCCAGCTGTGTGCCTGTGAATAAAATCACTTTAATTAAAGGAATTACAATGGAAAAGGAACCGGGGATGTGTGGAGTAGTATCGACAGGAAACGGCCTCTCATGTCTAACACGCACGCAACACACTCACATACACACACAAACACACATTATGAAATCCCATAAAGACTTAAAAGAACAGAGTGCCTTTGTGCTCGCATTATTAAATAGGCCTAATCCACACATGCTCTATTGTGCCATACAGCTCTAAGATCTATTCCAAATATGTCCCCTTCAGTCTAAATTATAAGAGAAGATACAGATACTTCTTTTATCAAGAAAAACATGAGAATGGAGCACTTTGCCAAGGGTTTTTTTGAAGTTCTGGGTCTGCAACAGACCCACGTACTAATCTTGATTAAATCCACAAATGAACATTTTTTAAAACATTTGATGCCTTTGGAACCCCAAAAACGATAACGTACAGTTTTCATCTGTATTTGTTCAATTCATTTATCCTTTTATATAATTTATGTCTCCCCACCGTGGTACATAGAACGTGTAATGTAATGTAATACTGTAATGGCAGTGTGCCTGTTAACACCAGTACCCAAGTGCAATCACTGATCATTACCTATACCACAGTATCCTCTATGACCATTGCCATATAAATACATATTAATGCAGGAAGTTGGGGGAAATTTGGACAGCCGCCAGTGGACTGCCTAATGACTAGGAAGTTAACCAGGGAGCTGTCAGATTGGAAGTGGTCAGCTGTGTGCTATATGCTTGTTATCTTTATCTATATCAATATAGTTTATATTTACATATATATATATATATCTTTTTTGTTTTTAAACAAATTACCCTGAATTATGAGCACAACGTCTCAAAGAGCTAGAGTATGGTGTCAGCTCTTAGTGAGATCTGCTATATATTTGCAACCCTCTCCATACAGGAAGTAATGTGATTAAAGGGTGACTCCACCAATTTTACAAATTAAGATGTGTTTACAGGTCTTGAGGAGTACTACTGCAAATGTGAAAAAGTGGTAAAAAGCCGTTTGTGGCTCCAGAGGAAGCTGCATAACACGGAATAATCTGAATCCACTAAGTAACTAGTAACTGAAGTTATCAATTACATTTAGTGGAGTGGAAGTATAAAGTAACAGAAAACAGAAATACTGAAGTACCTCTGTACTTGAATAAATTGTAGTAACATTTCATCAGTGGTTATTCTTACCTTTGACTAGATCCCTGGGAGATACAGAGCTGTGGTTGAAGATGAAATAATCTTTGTATATTGTAAAATAAATAAGCAGCAGAATAAAATGTCAAAGAAGAAGAAGGTACTCTCTATGGACAAAGGTTGTTGCTGATTGGACAGATGCTCTTTCCTTGTTTTTAACAGGAAAGAAAGACACCATTTACATATGCGTTACAGTGGATCCCACTACATTTCTCAAAATACCAGCCCAACTAGTTGCCCCACCGACCTGTCCACACTACCCGACTAGCCAATAGACACTCTGGAGGTTGAGTGACCCAGAGAGAAGCATTACCCACACAACAGCTCATACACTTCTGTGTTAGAACCGCAAGGAGTACAGACATTACCAGTTTGAGTTTACAGTCTGATGATGGTCTGAAAAGATGGACAATGCATCCATCCAATCAGCAGCATTCCTTGTCAACAGAAAGTACATATCTTTTATGGTTGAATTTAGTTTTATAGATTTAACTGCCATGGACTGATGCATTAATGTTACCTATTTTGTCAGGGTTATTATTGGTCAAACTATGTGTGTAGTTGTGAGGTGTGTGTATATATTTATTTAATTTCCATTATTGAAGATTTCCTAAGAAATTGTATGTTTATATATTCGTATGATGTCAGAATATTGTGCTGTGACTGTATATGCTTGTTGGTTTGCATACTCTATTGTGGGGGGACAGATGAAAATAATAATTATCAGCTAATGAAAATGCGAGTAATCTAACCCTTGTTCTGTAGAGATACATCTTCTCAGTGACAGATATTGTTGAATACTCGAGATCAGCAGTAAAGCCTGATTGTAGTATCTGCTCCTCGTTGAGCTGTTGTAAATCTTAAATTTTAACATTAATTCTACACTATGAATCACAAAAGACTTCACAGTGCATGATGGATTTAATCAGTTTTTCACCTAATGAGACTTAATTTTTCTTCAAAGAATCCAAAATATAAAAGACCTTAAACTATAGTAGAAAAAAAGAGTAAAAACTTTCATACAGCTGATACTGGACTTGCAAGTTTCAGTCCAGGATACTAGCTCACTGGCTCATTGACTTTTGATGAAACAGAACCATCCTTAAAGGGTAACTTCACCAGTTTCACACACTAAAGTGTGTTTACAGGTCTTGATGAGCACTCCTGCACACATGTAAAAAAAAAAAAAAAAAAAAAAGACAGAAAAGAAAAAGCAGAATAAAGCCTCTTGTGACTCCAGAGGAAGCTGCACGTGATGTAATGAATTACATCCAGTGATGTCACCAGAGACATAAGAAAGAGACAGACAACTTAAGGCATTTTGAATAGAGAAGTCCATAACACCAGAGGTGGCAGTTGTATGAGACATTTTGCGTCCCTGCCCCCCAAAAGCCATTGTACTTTTTAGTGCTCTGGTAGAACGAGCTAACATCACGATGCAGCACTGTGTATTGAGCCAAGGCAACTCAAACATGCTTTACATGGGCATGAAATGATATTAAAAGACATTAGAAATTGCATTTAAAATGCATTAAAACAAGTAGGAAGACATCAAGAAACCAAACATTAGAACAGAAACAGAACAGGCTAATGAAAGAATTGGTTGAAAAGAGACAAGACTAGAAAATAGAATTCACAGAGCAGTTTAAAGCCTTAAAAATTGTTTCAGTGAAAGGCTGTGTCAAACAGAACGGTCTTCAGCCTTGATTTAAAAAGAGCTTAGAGTTGGAGCAGACCTGCAGTTTTCAGGGAGTTTGTTCCAGATATGTGGCGCATTAAAATGAACGCTGCTTCTCCACGTTTAGTTTTGACTCTAGGGACTGAAAGCAGACTTGTAGCTGACGACCTTTAGAGGTCTGAATGGTTCATAAGGTTGCAGCAGATCAGAAACCATTCAGTGCCTTATAAACCAACAGCAGGATTTTTAAATCTATTTTTTGACAAACACCAAACTTCTAAGTGTTTTTTATCAGATTTGACTGGCGATTCCACACATGCAGTTTTTATGTATGCTTATTGATCTAGATTGAAGCCTGGTCTTGCTAACCCGATATAATTGCCTCGGGGGAATAGCCAAGATGGCTGCCAAACGGCAACATTTGACTTAAGGGACATTAACGTCACTTAATGACTAAGTTGCACAGCTGGTAATGTAGGTGCCGGGTTTTACACAGGTTATAACGTACAATATATAACTTCTGCAGCTAGGAGGCTCTCTCCTGAGATGAAACAAAAGACTTTGAGCAGGCGTGACCTGCTGCTGAGCTGCTTAGAGCCGGCTAGAGAGTGAGGTGCAGAGCCAGATCCTCCACAGACACAAACACCTGGCGGTCAAATTCGCTTCACAGTTGGTTTAAACACTATTCATGTTAAGATTAGTCTCTTCCATCAATTTCCCCAACAGCGACGTAGTGACAGCCAACCACATGAAACGCATCATTACTTTGAGTACACAAATCAACCAAATGTTTTTAGACATTTTTATGCAAGATTCCTACAAAGTATGCCTCTAACTACACATCTGGAAAGTTAAAAAAAAGTAAGTCTAATGACATAGATGCATACACAGTTTACATCCTCATTCAAAACAAGAGACCCCAGGGACTGAAAGACAACACATTATAAAATCATGTAGCTCAATTTCTTCAGAGTGAGGTTATCATCATTTTTGTGTAGGCCTACAGCACCTTCTTATTCAAGGATGAACAATGCAGGAGCAACAAAATGTGAAGCTGAGTGCTTCACACAGTCAACTACCAACCTAATAGCAACATAAAACACAAAAAGAAGTAAAGCTCCGCACAAAATGCCTCCGAATTTTATGAAAAAATGGTGGATTCGTGGAGCATGCTTACATTTTTCACATGATTGGTGATCTCTGTTTTAGATGTTGCATTCTCATTGGAAACATGGCGTGAGGGGACGAACTGTACTCGGTAAAGGGAGAATTAAGAGGCGACTGTCACAGACAGGCCAGTTAAATATCAGCCAACAATTAGTGTGACCCCTTTGTTAAAATGTCCATATACTTTAATTTTGTCATGGAGGTGTCTGGATTAAGTCATGTTAAAAAGGTACATTTCTCTCTCAGGCACAAGGCGTTTTCATGAGCCATCTCAGAGGAGGGAGCATGAGGCTGGCGTGAGGGGCTCCGTGGTTCGTCAAGTGGTCCTGCATGTTATTAGAGTGGCCACAAGAGGGAGGCAGACACACAGGCAGGCATGAACATCAGAGGTCCCTGAGTACTGTATTTCAACACAGTTTCTCGTAGTCTAAGGGTACTTCAGGGATTCTAGAGGCCCCTAAACAATCACCAGCCCTTCATAAATTCAAATTAATCAACTGGAAATCATTTTGGTACAGTATGTGCTGCTGTCATGTTTCTGATAACCGTACACCCTAAAATAAACGTATCCCTTTGAGGTTTTCAAAGAGAGACAGCAGTCGCAGCCTCTGTATAGTCAATATCTCACTCCACTGTTGTGAATTAGCCTTAGTCGATAAAATATTTAACAGTAAGAGAATAGAAACTAAGTCAGCTGGTGACATCAAAGTGTCTGCTAATACACACTGCAGCAACTTGTTTACATGGGATGGTGGCAAGGCCCTGGGGGACGCGTGGCCTGGTTCTAACTCTGCTCAGCTAGAGCAAACGTGTTGTTTGGCATTGGCAGTGTCAACATACAGAGAAGAAACTAACCACCGGAGACAAACAAGTCTAGATCTGCGCTGGTGGTTAACATGAACTTCAGTGCGGTGGCTGGTCCGGCTTCTGTGCGGCTACTCCATCACAGAGCTGGTTCCTGTGGGGCTGCTGAAAGAGTCTTAAAGAAGTCTTCAGTCTAAAATTTGGATTAAGACACTTTATTTGTCACTGTTGGTATACAATGAAACGGTACAAAAATGACAAATCAATAAGATACATATGAGGTGACAGTATCCTCTATCTATATTTAATAAATAAAAGCATGGATGGGTCAGGTTAACAGTGACAGCGCAAACAGTGCAGTATTAAAAGGCACGAAACAGAGACGTGTGAGCATTGAAGCAGTGTCCTCTACCTGTACAGATTACATAAAAGGCACTTAAAGGCAGACAACAATACAATTCAACAGGGATTGCATGAGGAATGAAGTACTTATTACAACACTGATACAATGCGATATGAAAATGTTATATTAGACATGTAAATTGTATTATATGTAATAAAGTTTAAGCAGATGAAGCCATCTCAGTTATTCTGAGCGGTTAAAATCAATTTTGATTTATTTCATAACTTTAAAGCACACACCCAAGACATTAAAGGGGCACTTTGTAGTTTTGGAGAATTCAAAAGCAGAATTTTGATGACTGCAATATAGATGAAGTAATAACACAAATTCCGAAAAATTTACATTTTCCATAAACAAGCTGTTCTCAGAGGAGCTTAAGGTCTCCAGAACACTGTTTGAAGCTAGAAAGGTGGCAGGGTCTGCCAAATATAAACACAGTAAAACAGTATAAATGATGTTGTCCTTTAAGCTCAGTTTGTTTATTCAGTCATGAAAGCAAAGAGTTTGTTTATTTAGTAGGAATAAAAGTAAAAGTAAAAGTATTTTTTCAGCAGAAAAATCAGTCAATTAAGATCATTCTCTTTTAAATTAAAATTCCTTCCCTAAAACTACACAGTACACCATTAATATAAGATATATATATATATATATATATATATATATATATATACATATATATATATATATATATAGTGAAGATTCAAGCGTTTCCACCTGTGTACACGCTTGTCCTTTTCAAGGTCACATCGGAGCTGAAGCTGATCCCAGCAGACATTGGGCATGCGGCAGGGTACACCCCTGACAAGTCTCCAGCTCACCACACGGCTGACATGTAGGGACGACCAACCCCACATTCATTTGAGAGTGACCAATAAACCTCACCTGACTGTGGACTGTGGATATGGATGTGCACTTTGGAAGAAAGCTGGCGTATCAGGAGGGAACCCAAGCAGACACAGGGAGAACACGCAAACTCCACACAGAAAGGCCCTGCCCCAGCCAGGCACCTAGCTAGGTGCCAGATTTTACAATGTTAGTACAGTATATATACAGTATACATGGATATACATTATGCAATACATTAAAACATATGCAGAGTAATTGGTGAATATCTATAAAGTAAGGAAAATGAACTATTCATGGGTGTTGTCTTTTAGTTTCCTTTGGGATCTGTGCAGACATCTCACTACTCTGATGTCACTGATGCTCAGTCGATGTTCTGGGCTGTTTTAGAGCCCTCCGGTCCTTTGCCTCAGACGAATGATGCCAGTTTTTGATGTTGCCTGTCAGGATGCTTTCTGTCGCTCCTTTGTAAAAGCTGACAATAACTTGACTCCATGATTTTGCCTATTTAAGTTTTCTGTACTTTAGTAGTTATTAGGAAAAAACAAGAAAACCGCAATAGACAACGCAGAGTTGAACTACATGTCATGCTGCAGCCTAGAGATGAGGTCAGGCTTTGATATCAAAGAAGAGGAATTCAACCGCACTGATCTAGATCACTCTGTTGTTGTGTAGTATAATATGTGCTGAAAATTAATTAAAGCATAGATAATACAGGCAACACTCCACTAAATAACTTTGACTTATCAAATATTCACTCAGGTGATTTATTTTACAGTAATAAAATGATTCAGCCTGGGCTTAAGCAAAACCTGAAAACTAACCTGACAAGGTTTCCTGGCTTTACTGAGCCTATCATTAGTGATCTTGCATCCCAAAGCTGGTTATCAACTGGCTCTGTAATCTCTGGGTTTATCAGTCCAGCAACAAGCAACATCACCAACAATGAATGAAGAATTTAATGTCCAGTTAGATGAAAGATATATCAGGCTAATTTTGTTGAAGTCACAGCAGAAGATACAGATGGCATGGAGGCCTCCACAGTATAGTCAGTTTAAATAGAAAAAGACGAACACACATGAAAGAGTCAAAGTTCATGTCAAACTGAACTGTTTCTGCTGCCGAAACCCAGAGGAAAGAGAAGACGTTTATGTCTGTTTAGGTCATACCGTCAGGAATCCCATCAGAAATGAAAGACTTGGATTTAGCGTCGTAAATTGTCCCTGTGTTTGTCAGATCTTTGTTCAGAGCAGAGTGCTACAGAACAGAAAGCTACAATAATATATTTCCCTATTAATTACTTGTCACTTTTCAAGAAACTCTTACTCAACAGTTTTGTCCCTGTCGGGAACCTGTAGGGCCTCAATATTCCAGTGATCTGATTGGTCAGAATGCAGATTGTTGGCAGATTTAACTCACTGCCATTTCCACAAAACTTGGATGGTGGATGACTCTCGGCCAAGAATAGACCCCATTAACTTTTGGTGTGGATCCAGGAATTTCTTTTCTCACTTTCTTAAAACATTTTGAGATAGTGAAAATGTAAAAAAAAGAGCGACTACCCTAACTTCTCAGGGAATAATGCAAGGATCCTTGATGAAAAAAAATCAGACCTATTACGTGGCTGGTATCTACTATACTAGTGAGTTCGGGTTGATGTGGATCTGTTGACCTTAATTTATGGTAAAACGTTGATGGGGGGTTTCAAATTTGGCAATACCGTTCTGAGTTTGATATGGGATTAGGCTTGATTGAACTGTTGGGTCTTGGTGGAAGTAAGTGATGCAACTTGTCAATATTGTTTTTATTGCTGAACAGATCTTTGTTCAACTTACAATATTACATTAAAGAGCACGTCTAGCTGCTGCCTCTGCTGCTCCTTCACTGACTGAAGAGACTTCTGGAGTTCTCTGAACTGGGACCAAGACCCAATCATGACAGAAATGTTCTGCACTGCACTGGCTTTTAATTCCAAGATCTTAGAACTATGACACAGTCAAGCTTCAGTTCTGTATAGTTTTGTTCATACAGACACAGAAAGACTCCACTTGAACTTGTTTTGATTGATTTATAGCTTCACAGCTCGAATTTTTGAAAACAAAACAAAAAAACCACAGTATGAGCTGATTGGGAACTTGGTGTTGATGCCTTTGTTTCCGATATGTGATGTTGTCACTGTACTGCTAGTCTGCTACTTTAATGATGGTATATGTGCATGTTTCTTTCTTGGTGTGCATACAATAAACCCAACATAAAGGATCACACTGACATCTAGTGGACATCTAGTGCAATTAACACCAGAGTGAATCTGATTTATTAAAGAGTACAGAAAAGACTAAATGGAGGGATTTCCACTTGCATCTTTTTGCCAATAATATTTCAACAATACATTTGTCCAAAATACCAAGTGCTAGAATTGTATGCAACAAGTTTGCATCACCTCTAATCCAAGAGGCTTCAACAATTCTGAATTGAAGCTTCTTTGATGAGGTGAAACATCTTCAAGAAAGTGGGAAAAGTCCAGTTGCCTACGATATAGCACTTATTTCTAGTATGACCTGGATGACTGAGAACCCTCATCAACAATTGTCATAATAGTTTATAGTCCATAAAGCAAAAAAGGAGTCCTCAGAAACTGTCTTCAATGGAAAACATTTAGCAGCATTTTATTTAAAACGTCAAAATAGAAATCTTACATTTTGGTGGTGTGGGGGGATTAAAATAAAAGTTTAAATACAATCAACATTTTAGCTTCTGAAGCCTGGCTGGTTCACTTGCCCATTTAGGTAGCCAAGCTACTGGTCCCCAAGCAAAACATGGTCATGTTGTCCAATAAGATGGCAAGAGTAGAACCAAAAACTAGAATAACACACCATTTCATACACACAAACACACACACACACACACACACACACACACATACAGTCTTTACCCTCCATCATGAATAGCCCACTTTTATAGCAGCACATAGAGCCAAATATGACTCTAGGAATAGTTTTTGGGCAAATGACGCCACTAATAGATTAAAACCAGCAATCACCACACAGACGCACACTAAATTAAGTAGAGACTCCATAAAATGTCCATTCAATTTGGCCTCTGCATAGAAAAGAAGAATGGCAACCACTTACTGTCAGTGTGGTCGCCAATTAATGCAAGCATTTGGGTGCAACGCTGTTCAAAAACAAAAATCTCCTCGCGCCGTCCCATCCCAAACAGTCACTTGCTTTGTGTTTTCATCCAAACTGGAAGGCTAAATAGGCAACATCAGGGACCATCCAAACCATTTGCTCACTGTGCATCAGTGTTTCCCAAATTTAGCCAAAGTCAGTGCGTGCACCCACTACAAAGACATTTAAAAGCACCTGGAACAAAGAAATCTGCATGACTTTGAAAGGAGAAAATACCATATCCATCAATGACTTCCAACTGAAAATCCAATGATACATGAGTGTGCCGTTACTGCAGAGTTGCTGTTCAGAGTCAACACATTCGAATTGTTTTTCTTCTGTTTACAGCTGTCGTCTTGTAAGATTCCGTGTTCGTTCCACTACTTTGGAAGAGGCCGTTGCGGGGATGGTGTACGCATCCTCGGTCTGATTTTCAGCTCTGTAGCATCCACTCGGACCATCGCTTCAGTTTTCTCAATGCTCAGAGGGGGAGTCAGGACGCCTGAAGGGACAGGACAGTTGCCATGACGCTCCAACTCCACATCCTGGTAAGAGTGGGCCTTTTCCTGTGTGCAGAAGAAATACACATAATCACTGTCCAGTTTCCAGAAAGCAGTAGAATAAGGTCTATTATGTACATTTTACCAGCATACTGTGGCCAAAATGAAAAGTTGGCATTACAACATTGCGCAAAATACGGATGGGTTCAGATTTTTACATATAAATATATAGATCACAATCAAATTTACATCAAGTTACAGCTAGGCAAGACAGTTGCCGAGCCAGAGACCACTATTCAAGAGTATCAGTCTTTGTAAGTGTGAAAAACCAAGATATTTTCAACAAGAGGACAGCACAATTTCCAGCCATATTTGCACCAACAAAATCGATTACTTCCAAATGTTTGGGATTTTTAAAAGCCGAGAAAAATCATCATTTTCTTCTCATTACATTAATTCCACTTACCAGCCATGTAACATAGGAGGCATGGGTCTGGATGTTGTGCATGTCATCTGCAGGGATTCCTGTGAATGTTTTCATGGGTGACCCTCCAACCTCCCGCAGCGCCATGGCAAAAGGCACCATCCACCTCACACACTCCTCTACCTCCACCCTCTTCAGAGCTGAATAGACAAGGGGGAAATCAAGGCAACACAACCAGGGTTACAGCAGGAAAACATAAACTATAAAAACCCATTTATAGGTACTGCGATATCATAAGAAGAGTACATCTCCATTAAAAAGACCATTTTTTTTGTTTGTTTTTTTTACCTGAGACATTCTCCACCAGCTCCAGGGAAGAGAAGTGAAACAGGGCTGAAGCAGCAAGAATGCCATTAGAAAACTCAAGGCAACGCACATCTAGCATACACAGGTCCAACAACTAGGAGAGAGAAAAAACAGGAAAACCAAATGCAATTAAACACCAGAGCATACCTCCAAACAAGTGGTCATCTTTGGCAATTATGTAAATACCACTTATCGCAGGTTGTGGAGGGACACTGAGCAAGGCTCACAGCACGCATGCAGAGCTGTTCCCTTTCCTACTCTGATCTATGCTGGACAACTACACTGCATAAACCATCATATCTGCTTCTCACAGCAGTATGTTCATGTTAGTTTTGGTTTTTGATTTATTCAATCAAAACTTCTTCCAGATTCATTCAAGCTGAATTGCATGATGCTGCCTGTACTTTTGTCAAACAGTTCTAATATAACTCATATGTTCTGAGAACAATACAGCATAACAAGATAATTTAACTTTCCATCTTCCGGTTAAATTAGCAATAGCCACCATCAAAAATCACAGCGACACATGACTCTGCCATATTAAAAAGGGACAGGATGCTTCCGTTTCTGCTGTGTCTGGTGATTACTGCTGCATATTCATACGGTGACGTAGAGAGGAGGGAGGAGATTGCCAACTCTAAAACAGACAGGAAGTCTGCTAAAGCGATAACATTTACAGCAGCTTTAATGAAGAATTCAAATGATATATCAATTCATTAGTAAGGACACACGCACTACCTCTGCGATCTGTGTGAAGGTAGCCTGTGGGTATCTGGGGATGAGCAGCTCGTCTGTCTCCTTCAGGTAGGCCACCTGCATGTAAACATTGAGCCAGGATATGGGAGTCTGTGGGCTGAGACTCCAATTCAGCTCCTGTGTTAGAAAAAAGAAAAGAGGAGAGCAGACAAACAGTTGGTGTTGGAGATGTAAAATCTTCACCAACAGAAATACTACTACATAAATCTAGATAAAAATCAAGCTCTTTCACACTGCCAGGATTGTAATTCCTTTACAATAGACGTGCAATAAAATCACGACACATGCTGCGATCCTTTAGTGCTTCCAGTAACTAAGGGCCAATCAACACCAAGTTTCATCAAAGCCCGGGACAGGGGTAGGTTGGGCATATGATACACAGACAAATGCAAACCAGCACTTACTGATGTGTCAAGGAACAATGAGTAGTTGTTGTTTTTTTACCTTCATAATAATAATTTCCATGCTGAGAATCTCATCTTCAGTGCAGGCTTCATCTGTAACATAGGCAAACTGGTGGACTTTTGGAGGATACATCTCCTGCGGGACACAGACACAAGGGAAGAGCATTATAATAACTAATCATACAAACAAATATCTTTTCAAATGCTGAAGCGGCAGGATGATTTGCAGAAAACCCACAACAAAAGACTACAAAGAACTACAGACTACATAACAGAACATCCTGTAGAGTCAACCCATCTTACCTCTACTTTAGCAGCGATGAAGAGACAGGTGATGCCTATGAGCTGCAGTGTTGATTTGAACACATTTCTCTGCGTGGCCATGAAGCGATCAAAGTAGTCCTGTGCGAGGTGATAAGTCTCCCTGTGCAGTTTGTACACTTCACTCACCTAAAAACATGAACACAAACACATCGTCACTCACAATTTGTGGTGGGTTTAGGCTAGGTGTTAATTATGTACTGTACACCGTCTGTCATCAACGCTTAGAAATGTCACCAATTGTGATTATGTTTTGAATTGAATTTGTTTATTTACAAGTTCAGATGCTGGATGTGACGCCCCTTTAGCTCAGGTAAGACACAAGGAAGATAAATGCCCAAACCCTGCTTTCAATATGTGATGGACAGTCTAATTAGTGTTGACAGGGAGTGACTTCTGTTCAACTGTTGGACAGAATGGAATGTTACAATAGAAAGGATTTATTTGCAATAAAAATGTCCTCTTGTCCTCCATCTGAGGCCTGTTTCATCATTTTGGGGTTGTTAGGTGGATCTGTGTGAATCATTATTCCAGTTTTAATAATCCGTCCATGTTCAGCACAAACAAACATCTAATTCACTGACATGTTGACTTGAACTCAGTGGAGCTGCTTTATGTTGTTATCAGTATCAGTTGCTCAAGAATCATCCTGCTCTAATATACAGGTCATAGCTAATATAATCCTTTATTAGTCCCATGATGATAAAATTTGCAACAACAGCAAAATAACAATGGGAATATTTTGGATAAGAAGAACTAAAATATAAAAAGGTGAAAGGAGATGGGGATGCTCACTATTGAATGTGATTAGCCCAAATGAGGGATTGGATTCTTTCAGAGACACGAGATATCACCAGTCATTGCAGCGCATTATTTCATACTTCTTCTTTCCAAATGTATGCTTTGGTGGAACAACAAAAGAGGCATTATACTGGTCACTAAGATATTTTACATACCTCCATGAGCCAGTCCAGGAGAATTGCCCTCATCTTTGGCTGCAGATGAGGATGGTTCTCCATCATGTGGACATCCCTGGTGTAAGTCTTATCCTTCTCCAACATGTTGTTCCATACCACATCCTTACTGGCCCAACTGGTAACAAAAAGAGAGATGGAAACAATGGCATCTCTTGACTGGCACCCTTGTTTTGCAACATGTGCAAAGCTGCTACAAATGCATTTTAAGTATAATTGTGGATACATAAACCTCAGGATCAACAGAAAAACTGAAGAGAACACTAATCTAGTTCCTACAGGGCTTTCCTGGGCTGCAACGCTAGTGAGGACAGTAGCAGGGTTTCTGCCTGCATATTTAAAGCCCTGCAGCCCGGGAGGCTTAAGTAGAGTCTCCACTGGGCCTAGGCATCAGAAAATAGCTTGAAAGTGTAGGTTAAAGATGAATTTTTTGCTTGAGTGTTTGGTGAACTCCTGTAGAGTAACTCTGTGTGCAGATTGTGTGCGAGACGTTAACGAGTATCATCAGCATGTGCAAGACAGTGACTAATTAGTCAGCAGTATAGCAGTGACCGAAACAGTATGGTTTTGCTGTTTTTGGTTAAGAAATGCTACAACTTCTCAAAATCCAAACAGAGTTCCCTTTCTCATGCTTTTCACCAGCATGCAAGGGTGAAGGTGGCCCCTGCCAGGCCTGACACTTACGGAAACCCAAAGATAGTGATTAAAAGGTGAAGGAGAAAAACTATTAACTGCAACAGAACCGCAAAAGAAGACATAGGCAAAGCCTAGACATTGTGACCTTGGCTTAGTATGTCTTTAATTCAAAAAACTCATGAGTATGTGCTTGGATACAAGAGAGAGCACAGGTGGCTGCAGGACATAGCATCTAACCTAAGATAATCAACAACAGTACTCACCACAGTGCAGGAAGTGGTGCACAATGCACAGGGGTTGTAAATATGTTGTTAAAGTTATAGTGGGGGAACCCTGCATTTATCAGGGTGACTGGTTGGTCCTCTTCCTGATCAGGTGTGGGAATCCACCTGTGTGGACTTGTATAACCAGGATCAGGACTCCAGCCCGGCTTCACAGGAAGAGGGAGAGCAGAGAGATGACACAAAGAAAATATGAGGGTTAAGGCTCAGTGACTGGGCCAAGGATACATTAACAGAACTGGGTTAAGCGAGGCACATATTTTGACTCCAAGTATTAAAAGATAACCATGTCTACCTCACACTCGCGCTGCTTCTTCTTTGTCATCTCTGCAACCTCTTCATCGTCCAGATCTTGTAAATACTGAGGACCAATGATGGAAACCTTTGTAAGTGATTGAGGTCAACAGCAGCACAGAGCTGGTTCGATCTCATTTATTTCCACCACAGATAATACACTGTGTAAGGTAAAAACAGAATCATGTCCCCCCTGGGATGTTTTGCTTTGCAAGCACCAATAAAAACATTTTTTAAAATGTTACAATCCACAATATCAGCTGCATCAATACTTATACTTTGGTACTTATTTGCCAGGACTGATGAATGTATGTGACAGCAGTTTTATATTTTGGGCCAACATTTGCAAACTAGCAGCAGCTGAAAATTGAGCAAAGGCCACCTATAGGCTAGTCTACAAGCCTTTCAGACTACTCACAATGGCAACATCTGCCTTCCTCTTTCTCGGTCGTACTGTAGTTTCCTTGGGCACATCGGGAGCAACAGACTTAGGTTGTGTCTCTTCCCTGTAACAACGAACAAAATAAACGTGGCTGTAAGCTTTCAGAGTCAACATACAACATTTGAAGAAGCCTGAATAAGCATGTTCATATGGTCAAAATAAGGTACTATAGCTACTAGCTAACTACCCGGATGGCTAAAGCTCCATCAACTTTTCTTTCTGTCGTCACACACTTTGATTGACGCGCTTAAAACTGCAACAGATAAACGGATATTAAACTCACCGTTGTCCCCGCATTATACTCAGAAAGATTTGTGTCCGTTGTGGAGTAAACCTGTGAATGAGAAATGGTTTCAAGTTTTATTTTGGGGTTTAAGAAAACACATTCAATCACTCCCAACCCCCACTCTGAACTCCCTCCTTCTGACAAAGCCCAACTGAGCCTGGCGCGGGGAAATGGAAACAGTACGCAATGTTAAAAGTCGCTAAAAAGTACCACACAATGCAAGTATGTTCACGAAAATAGGCGACAATGCACAAAAGACGCTATATTCGCTGCCTAGCTTGATCATTTTGTGTATTTCTTAGGGGAACCTGATTATTTCCCCCCAACAAGTTTGGACAGCTGGCTTGCCACATAATGGCCGCAAGACAGGCACAGCTAGGGCGCCTATTTTCTCAATTCACCATTTAACATTAAAAGCAACACTCAACACCAAGCTAACACAAACGACGTTTAAGTATGAGCGTCCATATAAAGTTTAAATTTATTATCTTTAGTCCATCTTGTTCCGGTGTAGGCAGCATTGAACTCAGCATAGCAACAAAAGTTGCAGCAGAAGCTAGCTAAACTCACTCGAAGTTCGGTTTCATCCACTCACCTCAAGACTTCGCCCTTGAAGTTCACTCTTATCCCAGTCTCAAAAAATCAATTAATATCGTCTAACTTCACCGTCGGTTGTTCTGGCAGGGAGGTGCTCTGGGTGTGTGTGTGAGTCCAGGCCGGGCTAGTTCCTCTGAGCTGGCGCCTTGCAGGGAACAGATGACTTGAAGCATCAACGTCAGGGGGGGGAGTAGATTTAACTTGGCGCTAAACGTCCATCTTCGCCGCCTCTTTATAGATGAATTTCTTCTCCGTTCGCCACAGTTTCACACCTGTAGCGATAGGCAGAGCACGCTTGTTTGATAAAGTTGGTCTATAAAGTGCTGAAGAAAAGGAAAATTAAGTTTAATAAACGGGAGGCGTGACTGCTGTTAGTGACAGCTGCGGGGGCGGACTTCCCAAAGCGGAAGTGCCCAGGCACCGCGTGGCTAGTCTGTCAGATGTAAACAAAGGCGCCGTCCTTTGGATTTAAACCTAAAATAAAACACAACGCGACTTAAGTATTAGGATGTAACTGCGCCAATACGGTCTGTGAACTCTATATATCCTTGTCGCTCGCTGTCACCCTGGGCGCATCTGTTATTTAGCGAAAAATGAGCTATGTTAGCCTGCTGCTGCTTCTGCCGGCGCCCATTTCCCGCATGGGTTCGCCGAATCAGAGCCATTCATTTGTCTTTAAACAAACTGTCTGTGCTGCGTAGTGATTTATTCTTACAGCTGTTTGGGTAACGTAAGATAAACAACAGTTGAAGCCAAATATTGATTTTGAAGAGGATTCATCTTGTGTTGTTTTTGTTTGATTACGCCAAAATGACCTTTGGCCAGTCACGTGACCCGAGGCTTACACAAAAATACGAGATATTTTTCCTCTCCCTGGATTTCGCCGTAAAACATGACGTTTTTGAAGCTTTTTGGGCGACTAAAATCCGTGGTTATTGGAATGATTCATGTTAAAGCCTTACCAGGTAAAACACATTTAAATTTTTTTTTAAAAAAGTGGCACTGGCCTGTGCCCTCCGAAAGGTTTTCAGTGGTGGAGGAAGTATTCATTTCTTTTGCTTACTTAAAGTAGCTGTAGGCTTACCACACTTTACTACATTACAGCTGTGCTGCCATTTCACTGAAGTCATCATGCGGTGTGTTTTAATAAAAGCTGTCTAAAGCATACTCAGTGCCAGAAAAATGGCCCCAGTGAATGTGATTGTCATATAATCGATTATTTCTGCCCATGCATTCATGTGCAAGTAAGAAGCATGTTTGTTGTTACAGTCTAAGCTAAACTACTGCAAACTACTTTACTGTTGGGTAGTTTAATACAGTGCGACATATTTTTAAAATCCAATGATCATGTGTTTTTGTGAAAATTTTAATTTGTTTACATAATAAACAAGTAAGTATAACTGTCAAATGAATGTAGTTGGGTGGAATCTACAGTGTTCTCTCTGAACTGTAGCAAAGCAGATGTGTGAAGTGAAATCAAATGTAGATAGTCGAGTAAAGTCCTACTGTGTGTAACCAGGTTTCTCCTGTCTGCCTCAGGCACCCCCCTGGGTTGTATGAGAATGTCCCAAATCACTGAGGAAGCATGCAAGGAGGCAGCGATCTACCGCGATGCAGGGATTGTAGGTTATTGCACATTGTGTGAACTCCTCACACATTTTAATTCTTTCCAGGCAAGCCAGTAAACGCTTCTTGTGAACTCTTCTTTCAGGACGGTGTGATCATTGAGAACATGCATGATATCCCCTACTCCTTCTCTGTGGGCCCTGAGGTGGTTGCCTGTATGACGGCAGTATGCACTGCTGTGAGAGGCGTCTGTCCATCACTGCCGCTTGGAGTGCAAATACTGTCTTCAGCTAACCAGCAGGCACTGGCTGTAGCTATGGCTTCAGGTTCAGTTTTTTCATAAATCACATCATTGTTCGGCTGTATTTGAGATGATAGTCATTGGCAGGCAAAGCTTTTAGGACGGAACAGAACAGAGATCTTCAACAATGTGTTGTCGTGGCCTGATTGCAGACAGAATTTCCTACAAAACACTACATAGCCCTTTCTAACTTAAGGTGTGGTTATCAGTGAACTAAGCTGTAAGAAACTGCCTACTGTCAGACTTCCAAATCCGACCTGTATTTGACACAGTGGCTACCAGTTAGTAAACCATTATAATGTCACCGTCTGGTCATAGGTCTGGATTTCATCCGGGCTGAGGGTTTTGTCTTTTCTCACGTGGCTGATGAGGGCCTCCTGAATGCCTGTGCTGGCGACTTACTCAGGTATCGCAAACAGATTGGGGCTGACCATGTGCAGATATTCACCGACATCAAAAAGAAGCACAGGTGAGATCACTATCTATACAGTCTGAATAGAAAGGAGAACCCATTGAGCCAATGAAATGCACGAAAGACCTTAAAGCACATTTGACACTAACGAGACACCATGTCTGAATACAACTGTAATTAATGAGGATTCATACTTAATGTTGTCCGGCGGCTTAACAAAATGTCTATCTTAAAGAGAGTAATGCACATGCCCTAACCACAACGTCCCAGGTTTGATTCCAACATAGGATCTTAGAAACATGTTATACTGCGCTCTGAATAACTGTCTGTCTGTCTGTCTGTCTGTCTGTCTGCACTTCAATTCCCCTTATCGTATTTGATGTGCAGTGCAGCTGAATATTCTGCTTGTTTGCTCAGTTTAGTTTGTGTTTTCACGCCAGTCATCCTGTGAATGGTTTACCCTTCATTTATATGTCTATTTATGTATTTTAGAAATGTAAGTCATCATGCGTTTAGGTGAAGGCTAATAGAAATATCAGGGAATTCACACAGTTTAAATTAATTTAATAAAAAATGTAATTCATGTTGTTATGTTGGAGAACATATCACCTATTACAGTGTAAGGAAGAAAAAAACATGTATGGCAGATGAAGGTTAAATCCCTGTCTCTAATTGGTTATTCCTTCTCTTAGCACATGTAATTAATCATAAAGGTCACTCCATCGTGTTGCTGTAAATGAGAGAGAGATGATTGGTACGTCGTTTATTCCTCCTTTTAGAGAAAAATGTGGTTCTTTAGAGTGAATGTAAAGTAAAGTTTAGTAAAAACAGGCCCAGACCAGCATTCTACGATTCTGAGGGGAACCATTATCCTGTACGTCGTCACTGAGTGTTCCATAAGAGCTCAGACTCACAAAGAACTCCTACTTTATATTCTGAAATAAAGTACTTCATGGGTTAGGAAGTTTGAGGGACTATCAGGGTTTAGATTATTGATGCCCTATTGTTCTTGGTCCAAGTTGTTAGTCAGTCAATTCATTTGAATTTCTATTTGATTAGCCTTGGATGTGTGTTTTCCCAGCTCCCATGCCCTGACATCAGACATGAGCATTGAAGAGACGGCGCGTGCAGCAGAGTTTTTCCTCTCTGACGGAGTCATCATCACAGGAGCGGCCACGGGACTGCAGGCCGACCAGCAGGAGCTCAGAGGTAATTCCTCAATAGCTCCACACTTCATACAACCAGGAGCTCGATGCTAACTTTGATCTCACCGCTTAACAGCTTTGGATAGCCATACAGGGGCTGCAACTCCTAGTTGTTTTTCACATTGATTTGACATTGATATTTTAATGACTCATATAAAATGGTATACAAATCTAAAAGTATTCAGTTAGCAATGAAATAAAATGGAAAAGATTATGTAATTTCCCACAGTACCACAGTCTTATACTGTATACGTACTGTATAATTCATTTTAAGTCACTACCCTGTCTGTCCACCAGAGGATACCCTCACATAACTCTCTGAGAGCTCTGTGGGTAAAGAAGAGAGACTCTGTACAGTATTTCACTCATTCCATCAAAGAAAAGTGGGATGTAAAATCATTCAAACTTAAGACTGCCATGATACAAGTTCTTTACAAGTGTGTGTAAACTTCTGACCACAACTGTATATAATGTGTACCTGCACTTTTGATACTTAACTACATTTACCTGGTACAGTTCACCCAGAAATACAAATTCTGCCAATATCTACTAACCCCATGCCAGTGGAAAGTCAAGCAAAGTTTCATTGTTCACAAGACATTTCTGGAGCTTACAGAAAAGTCAGCCTTGCAGCACTCTCCTAAACAAATCCAGGAGTCCTCGGGCCAGATTAATTTGTAAAGATGTTACTTACACCCTCAACCTCAATGTAGGGTTGAGCTTGTGTGACCACTTGTGACCACACAAGGGTGTAAATAAACATCTTTCCAAATCAGTTTGGGATCTCAGGGCTTCTGGGGAGTTGGATTATGCGGTATGAGTTTATGGAGCCAAGTCCTCATCTACTTCAGTTGTTTAGGAGAATGCTGTGACAATGTTTTTGATGTGTAATTTTTTGGATGAACTGTTCTTTTAAGTAAAATATTAAATGCAGGATTTTTACCAATAATAGAGCATTTTTACATTGTGGTGGTCCACTGGAATTTTTATATTTTTCAATCACTGACTTAAACAGTAAACAAGGAAACTGTGACAAAATGCAACCAGGTTTGTTTCCAATGAGTGCCACTGGGTCTAAAGTCTGGAATATATCCTTCTCAAAGCAAGACAGGGGCTTCTATTTTAAGCAGTGTCTCCAACACGACATACAAAAAAGCTTGTAAATACTTTGAGCTATACAGGCGCACAGCCTCAGGTTCATACACGTGAGTGTGCTGTCACACACAGGAACAGACACACACACTTTACCCCAATCTCACACGTGCACTGTCTCTTGCTAACACAAGCGTGCAAGCAGCAGACAGACAGAACAACACTGGAGCTCACATGCCAGTGTGTTGCCTCCACTGCCTCCAAAGTTTACTGTGTCACAGCCTCTCATGGACTAGTCCCCTCTCACCATTTTACCAGACACTGTGGGTGGCATTCATTAAGGCTGGGGTTAGTAAGTTATTATAGAAGCATTTTTTTTGTTGTATTAGTAGAAAATATCTTAACATCCCGACAGCAATCAATACATCTAATGCTCTGTCAAATATTACAAAAATAAATCATTGTCTGCGGCTGTCACTCTGCATTCATTGCACGTGGCCAGAGTCTTCCACAAGGCTTGGTGGATTAATTGTTTGGTTATCAACAAGCTAGTCACACAACACTGGAAGAGAAAGTGCAGCCAAAATGTTCAAGTACTAACATTAGCTTCACAGCATCGAGTACTAAAAATAGCCATGTGCATTGTTTATGTACGTTATGATAATGTCAAGCGTTGTCTTCCATGTGAGATGTGAGATAGTTGGATAGGGTTAGCGATGACAAGGACTTGCTGCACTCACAGTACACTGGCCCTGAGCCAATGAAGGAGTGTGACGCAGCAGCCGCTAACCGAGTAGCACAAAGCACACAGCGCCTCAGTCAACCATCCCAGTTAGCACAAAGCACACACCCACAGCAGTAGGGACTAACTGTCACATCGGGTACTTTTTTTAAACTGAGGTTTATTCATGACAGTTATTTTGCTTGTGTTTGTATGATTTTAATATGATTTTTGACAGAGTTGTTTGTGTATGTATTTATTAGACTGAAGGAGCTAAGCAAGCATTCGTTGAGAATGGCGAACTAGCCACTAACACATTTCCCTAGCTACCAGTGAGAGCTAGGGAGCAGTCCTGTTGCTGCAGTCAGGCAGTGAGTGTTCATGTGTTCAGAAAGAGTGACTCTGAAGGGACGGAGTGAGATTTCTTTGCGGCCAGACACTTTTAAAATTAAGCTTGCACTTGCTGGTTTCTATAATCTTACCAACCCCATTTTTATTTATTTTTTCAAGATTTTTTCTGGCATAGACACCTTTATTAAGCAGTAGACAGATAGGAAATATGGGAGAGAGAGGGGGATGTGACATGCAGCAAAGGACCTCCGGCTGGAATCGAACCGGGGTCGGCTGCGTTTATGGCATGCGCTCTAACCACTCGACCACCTGCACGCCTCCGACCTCATTATTAAAGGAAATGTTGACCCAGAAAATAAAAATTCATTCATCATCAAAAACATTTTTAGAGCTTCACATCAAAACAATTTTGCAGCTACCAAAGTAGATAGGGACTTGTTTTGAAACAAAAGAAAAGGCTCCAGTTAGCTTGTCTGGGATAATCCAAGTCTCTGATAGCCCCGACATCCTGAACTGAGTTCAAAAGTTGTTAATAACAACCTTTTTAAAGCTGAAACCTTCACTGGAGCTTGCTGAGCCAAAAGCATGAGTGTGCAGCCCCTCTGAATGGGTACATTAGCCTGACTGCAAATCGAAGGGTATGTTGAATGTCTTCTCATATCAATTTGGGATCTTTGGGCTGCCGGAGACTTACCAGACTTGTTGTGTGTTGCCATTTAATGTTTTTTAATGTTTTAAATGCCATACCCATCTACTCAAGCTGTTTTGGTGAATGCCGCGACACTGCTTTGCTGTGAAGCTCCAGAAATGTTTTGTCGACCATAAATTAATTTTTTCATCTCAGGGATTTGTGTGCCCATAAAGAGTGTGTGCTTCTTTGCTTTTTTTGCAGAGGTTTCGCAATCTGTGAGAATCCCAGTGCTTATAGGTTCTGGAGTGACCTATGACAACATTGAGGGCTATCTTGATGCAAATGGGATGATCATCGGTTCTCATTTCAAGAAGGGTGGCCACTGGGCCAACGCTGTTGACCCAGAGCGAGTGAAGAGGTTCATGGGGAAGAGAGGTGACCTTGTAAAATGAGAGGTTTCTCTCATCACCCCAGTGCCTTTAATTCCATGCATAATAACTGTATGTAATGCCACATTAAAACACATACAGCCACCACCTTAAGAAAACAATATTTATTTGCAGTTTTTTTGTACATTTTATAAATACGCATCAATAGAAAAACATAATATTCAACTGTATTTACACACGAGTCTAAAATGAACAACTTGTGAAATTGTGAGAACAAGCTGAAAAATTACAAAATGGTAGACTCAGTACAATACATGGACAGTGGTTGTGTTTTATTCCTTGAGACTTGACAAGAATCTAAAGGAACATTTATCTAAAGAAATTCACAGAGTATCATTATGTCTTTGAACACCATGAATACTGTACAGGTCAATACATTCAAATCAATTCAAAATTGAATTGATTTGAATGTGGTATGAAATACACTTTAACACACTCATTACATGAACGTCTATGCTGAGGCACATGGCATGATAACATACTGAACACAACCAAGGAATTACCGATCCAAATGTGCCATTATCCAACAGCATCATAATTCCGAGCAAATTATTCTACAGGTTTGAATTTTCCATATTTGGATCAGTGTCACACATTAGTAACAACATCAAACTTTCACACACCCTACCCCTACTCATATCTAATCAATCTAAAAAAACGAAAAAACAATCAAACAACTCAACTGTTCTCATTGAATGGTGTACGTACGCTTTAATTTAAAAGTAACTGTGTGTGCTACTACTGCTTTCCAGCCTAAGGGAACAACTGTGCCATTCAAGATGTCAGGAGATCAATGTTTGCTGTAGTCAGTGGTTTCTGACGTCAGAGTTTACAGTGCAGAGGTGATATTAACATCAAAATAGAAACGTGTGTCACTGTGGTTCATGTAGCAGATTACACTGCACCAGGAAGGTGGTGAATCTCATATGCTTAGCCCTTTGTGGATATGTGTGATGTGCAACAGTGGTGGAAAACCTGAGTAATTTTCGAGTCAAGGCACTGTGTTGCACACTGGGCTTGAGACGCACCCTCTCGCCTGCACCTCCATTCACTCCTCTTTAGTAGTTGTAGAGACGCTGGCAGGGCTGCTTGAAGTGGCCGTAGCGTTTCTCTGCCGGGGAGAATCGGGTCTTAGCCAGGTTCTGCCTGTGGAGTGCGCCGCGGCTCAGCTTCTTCCACTCAGCCTGGGTCCTGGCCCGTTGGACAGCCAGCAGCTGGATGTCGCAGGGTAGAGGAATTCCCCAGGCAGCAAGACGCCAGGATATGTGCCGCCTCACTGCCACTGGCCTGGATGGACACAGATGAAGTGTTAAGAGAGATAAGTATAACCGCACACCAGTTCTGTGTGAAAGCCTCTTCTATTCTGTAAGAACCAAATGTAAGATTTAGACCACAAACGTGAGGACAGTATTGCAAGGTTTTGGATGGTTGTCATTTCATTTTTGAGGTTAGTGAGTTATATCATCAATAAGATTCTAAGTTGCAGAAATACATGTCAGCCCAATTTCTTTGTTAGCTAAACATGAAAGTTGATTCTTGATTTTGAAAACCTTAACCTTGCTCAAAGTTAGATAAGATTGATACAACTCTCGTGGCTTTAAACAAAACACTTTTGTGTTTTCGCTCCCATTTCTCAAAAGTTGAAATAAAAAGATGTAAGACTTTTTCTGTGCACACAAAAATTAACGATGTCACTCAAATTTGGTGCACAAATTTGTTCAAATCTTTCAAAATCACCTTTGCCAAGATAATCGATCCACCTGACAGGTGAGGCATACCAAGAGGCTGATTAAACAACATGATTTGTACACAGGTGTGCATTGGACTGGTCACTACAAAAGGCCAAGGTCAATGTGGACAGCACTTAATATCGGGGCTGCCTCCCAAACATGAGTGATTAATCAGTGGAGGTGACCCCAACTCAGATCACATTGTCTCAGTCAAAACACTGCATTCCCTTTTTGTCTGAGTCTTTGTACACAGAGTACTACTACACTATAGTAGTACAGGCTTGAAAACACAACAGATTGTGAGGGACTTTCCATCTTGGAAGTACAATCTCACAAGTAATGAGGCAACTATTGTAATTACTGGAATTTGGTAACACTTTGTAGTTACCAGTTTTATGCCATGAAAGCTGTTTTGGCCTCTCTTTAGGACTCTGACTTGTTTTTAGAAAAGGATGACAATACATGTTCACTTACCTCATGAACACTGATGTAAATTCAGTCTGTGTTTTTACTTTTTCATTTTAAGTAAATGTGCATGTGTAGGCCGGAGCTGTAGATGGAAACTAACCTGGAGTTGTCCTCTTCATCTTCATCAG
The DNA here is from genome assembly GCF_900880675.1 of Sparus aurata. NCBI lineage: Eukaryota > Metazoa > Chordata > Actinopteri > Spariformes > Sparidae > Sparus > Sparus aurata. The sequence goes on from NC_044190.1 coordinate 13,833,777, forward strand.
AGCCCAGCTCCTCGTCCTCCTCCACTCCACTCATCCTGCGTCTTATCTGGTAGACAGACATGCTGGGGTGCTCAATCAGCATGTTCTCCAGAGGGTCTACCTCGGGGGCCGATAGCGGCCCGCTCTCTGTAAAAGGAACATCAGAATTCAACCAGATCAGTTTTCATTCCAGTATAAGCAGCACCCTCCCTGAGCCAAGAACGTTTTAAGCCTCCTCAGTGTGTACAACATATTTATGAACCTCTGGCAGGATCTATCTCTCACCTGGCAGATTAACAATGACCCATTCTCCCTCTTCAAACTCAATCAGCTCCTCATAAGAGTCGTCTGCTGCCTCAAAGTCATCGCCAGCACTGCCAAGCAGGTGTGACAGAATCTTTCCGATCATCATTCTCCCTCTGTTGCAATCTGTAAAATAACAGCAAGCAGGTACATTTCAAAGAATAGAAGCAATCTGCAGTGGAGTGAAAGTTTTGTGTCAGCTGATGACATTAAATTAATATTTTTAGACACTAAAGTTGTTGGTTTTTCCACCAACCTCCTCCTCCACCTTGAGCCTCTTTCACACATAAACCATGTAAATGGCTCCCCCTAGCGGCTGTCCCAAGAAACACCCCCTGCCTTCCTTACATACCAGAGAACTGCTTTGTACCAACAAGTCCTTCCATTGCGCGGCTCAGAAACCTGAGCAGTCTGAGTTAGTACGTCGCCGTGACGTGGGAGTCAAATTAGAACAGAATCATCTGAGAGAACACGGAGAGGCTGGAATTACACCGATTGCTGCGATATTATGTCATCTGTTCAGACAAGTTTCACGAAGAAGGGAGGTAACTTTTATTTATGAAGGCAGCTGACGGATCACCCTGTAACCTCACCCTGGTACTACAGGAAACTTCTCTGTTTGTTATTCCTTGGTACAGGTTCGCGTGTTATTCTGGACCAAAGATATTTTGATATTACAAATTGCAATCGTAATGCATTATTTAATTATCCTACCAACGCTAAAACTGAGATATCTAACTGTTAAAATATGTTAAAGTATGTGAAGGTGTCATGTCGGTACAACATTCACTTGTGAGATCTTTCTGTCGGCAGATCTCAAAAACAACTACAGAACACCTTGTTCCCCCCAGCTGTTCAAAATATCCTTAGGTCTACCCCAACATATATTATGGCTATAATATTCCATGATATATTACATTTATATTACAGGAATTGGTTAATATCAGCTGTTGCTGTTCAAGACAAACATAAAGCCATAAATAGAGCCGTGTTTTTCCCCGTGTCTGGATGCCTTGACAGTGTCTGCCCAGAATTTGGTGTCACCGGACCCCTCCCCGTCAACACAGACACCCTGCAGGACGCTGTCCGCCCAGCCAGATGACTGCAACAAACCCTGTCCCCGGCACAATGTCAACAGGCCTATTATCTTTATAGATTTTATAACAGAGAGAACAACATATGATGACTGTGTACCTAGATTCGTGTTGCTTCATTTCTTGGAATCACTCGAATTAGTTTGTCTTTGTGCGGTGGAGAATGTAGTCTTGATATGACATACTTTACCATACAATATACACGATATTCAGTTCAAATTACGAGCAGGCAATGACTGCGAAGACATCACATCGCCAAGAGGATTGTAGTAAGAGAACAAAAGAAAAAGGAAATCCAAGCCTCAAAAAGTCCACTGTTGATAAGCGATACATAGCAATTCACATGTTGACTCACCTGTCCAAATAAAGTTATACAAAAAGCCGTTTTCTTCGGGTGTGGACGGTGTACAGAGATGATCGAGCTACGCTGCTGTCTGTTCTTCAGAGATTGTTTTGATCTCAAAGTTGTTTATCGGCAAGAGTCCTCACTGTGTCCTCAAACGTCACCAAATCCCGCCCAGTGAGGCGGGGTGAGCGTGCGTCAGTCCCCACGTCACATGTCAACAAACCCACTACCCCTGTTCCTTACATATGTGACAGTTTAACGCTATGTACACGGCTGAGTCATCACAACTAATAAGTCCCGACTGGGAGTCAGAAAACAGCACAGTGTACAAGTCATATGTGCCATCATGGGCTACTAGTGCTAAACTCTCCGTTTGCTGCTGTATTCTGAACAGTTGGCTAATGTAGCCTATGTTCTAACCCATTCCATTACCGTTCCAATACATTCAATTATTATGTTTATAAACAAATATATGAGCGAGTAGATTATGGTAATGCCAAACACGCTGACCCCATGTATAACTCTCGAGCAGATTGGTATTTTATTGGAACTCTACTTCAGTTCCAGATCATAACCTACTCCAAACGCCAGCCATTGCCTTGCTTGCTCTGTGCGCACGCGCAGGCTACTTTGAGGCATTTCAGTAATCCTAGGCGCAGTTTTAATGTTGTCTAAAAAAGTTTGGTAAAAAAAAATCTTACAAGGCAGAACTAAATAGAACCATTCTGAAGCTAATCTTTGATTCTCATGCATTTTCAATCAAAATGTGGATAAAGCCGTGCAATTACCGCCTCAGCTCACGTAAGTCTCGATTTTCCTTGTCCCGCTCACGAAGATGCTGTTTGTGTTTGCGTTAACTTAAACTCCGCAGTGTAACCTGAGTAGGAAAGGAAGAACTCTGTCAGGATAGACGTTTTATTTGTTTCATTGCTTTAGCCAACATGGTTTACACTGCTAAAGGAAATCAGTTTAGACTGGCATATGTCTGTGCGTTTATGGGTTTTGTTGAAAAGAATCATCTTGTGTCGATTCTTTGTTGTATACTCTCTGATATATTGTGTCAAGCAGGAAGTCGGCGACTGCTGATTCCCATCATACATTGCAAATGAACGTTTTGAGGAAAGCTGAATGCATGTGAGGAACAAACATCTCTTTGCTCATTCGGGGGAGGATTACAGGTAAGATTGAAAGTAATTGCAACAGTTATACACTTGTGAAAGTCTTAAATCTCACCATGAAAACAGGAGAAGTGAACTCAAGGTGCTTGAAGTCATGTTTTGTTAGGAATAGAATAGAAACGAAACTTGAAGTAGAGTTGATTTTAATCTAACCATCGTTGACTAAACCCAATGGCCTCTATATATTTACTTTATCTTGTCTGAAACCACTTTAAAGACTATACTTGTGCTTAATTAGTTTATATTAAGTTAGTTTATATGGACCTTCCAAGTTTATGCCAGTAACTTTCCTTGACTGCCAAGTTAACAAATAAAACTTCCAGGCCCCACTTCATTTATAAACCTTGTTGTTTAAAAAAAAATAAAATGTTGCCAATCGTAAATACCAGTTACATTTTGCACTGAGATTTTTGAGACATCTAAGTTGGCAGTCGGCATACACATTGTTAAAGCATCACGTCATTTCACTAAAAATCTAGATTTCTTCAAACATATTGGGGAAATTTAGTTGACTCGACTATATCTAATAATGCATTGTTATTGTTAATATAATTGTTGTTGTTATTTTAATAGCTGTTATGTTGGCTATGTTGAACCTGAAGTAAAAGTGAAACCATATTTACAAAACCCTACCTGATGCACCTTTTCTTCTTCCTGGTTTATAACCAATCCAGTTTGTCTAGGTCTACCTGACATGAGACTCTAGACTGCTGCATTACAGTAACATACAGTATATATTCATTGTGCCCTGAGATGGCAAACATGATTTCTTTGACCTCAAAGTTGCAGGACTGTTGGCTGGATTATTTGAATTTACACCACTTACTTACAATATAGCATGCCAAAAGAGCGTTCTTTTGTATTTTAGGTAGGACCTTAAAGTAGAGTTGACTGTCCTCTCTTTCCTATCATGCCAGTGTCTCAATGCAGGGATGGCTCCACGAGTGGATGATGTCATGCGTCTGTGCTATGAAATATCAGCTCACGATCAGATCAAGGTCGCGGTGAAAAACTCCACCAAAGGAGCGGTGGTGGCAGGAGGAACTGCCTTTGTAGGCGGGCTGGTTGCTGGACCTGCAGGGATTGCTGTGGGTAAGAATAAATACTCAGATGAAAATGTGTGTTTCTGAAACCTATTGCTGAAGGAGACATTACAGCTGCCTGATCAACAGGTCCAGATACAGCCCACACTGACTGGGGGCTTTGAGATATGTAGGGTCCCATTACCTTGAAGGAAAATACAAAACCTTGTGCAGGCTACAGAGTAGGGCTGGGTAATATATTGATATAACTGCTGAAAAGAATAAAGGGAAAGCTTTAATCACACCTCAGATCTTGATGATCAAATTGTTCAAGTAGAAAATCTTTACTGATCTTGACTGTACATTTTATATTTGATGAGAACAAAATGACGTAACAACCACCAAAATCATCAACCCACTGAGGGCTGGATTCAAAATCACACCTAAATCAAAGTAATAATTGAAATCACAGGCTGATCCAACTCATAATGTGACACAGTAGTGTGTATGGCCACCGCATGCCAGTATGCTCTCCCAACATCATCTGGGCATGCTCCTGATGAGTTGGTGGATGGTGTCCCTGTGGGACGCCAGACTGTGGCGGTACCTGGCATTGTCGGATGCACCGATACGTAACATCCCATAGGCACTCAATTTGATTTAGGTCAGGGTAACAAGGGGGGCAGTCAATAGCATCAATGCATCTGTCTTCCAGGAACTGCCTACACCAGGAAGGGCCCACTACAGCAGCGTAAGGTCTGACAATTGCTCAAAGGATTTAATCCCGGTACGGTCATTTTGTAGGGCTCTGGCAGTGCTCCTCATGGTCCTCCTCACACAAAGGAGCAGATACCAGTCCTGCTGCTGGGTTGAGGCCCTGTCCAGCTCTCCTTGTGTAACGGCCGGTCTCCTGGTATCTCCTCCTGCTCTTTAGACTGTGCTGGGAGACACAGCAAGTGATGTGGGATTATGTGCTTAGATTATGGATATCATTACTTTGCAATATGACTTAACCATTGTCTTTTCCCTGGTTTTAAAGGATGCATCACAGTAATTTGATGTAACTTTCTGTACTCGCCAGATACTTGCCTTTACGCCCTTACTTAGTCATAGCCACATTACATTACACTGCTCCAAACTATCAGAATTATATGGGTTTTTAAAAAATCACTGTTGGTTAACCTCTAGTAGACCAGATCATTCACAGATAAGACCTTTTAGAGTACATATATATAAAATTTGTGTGTACAGCCGTCATTGATGCAGGTTTACCTCATAGTAGCATGGTAGCATGGTAACATGTTTACATTGGTAAGAATGAGAACAGACACTCTTTTGACCTCTAGCAGTGAAGCATTTTTTTGCTCCGGTCATTAATAGTAATGGACAATTTTCTGTACCACACTGAAGTAAACTGTTGAACTTTAACGAGCAGTCCTGTGGATTATTTATGATTTGGATGAAGACAAAGGGAATCGTCAGAGCATCAAGCTGAGGCTTCATTCAGTGGAAACCTACAATTGAGTCATACTGAACCTGTAACTACCCTCTCTGTACCAGGTGGAGCAGTCGGCGGTCTCTTGGGCAGCTGGCTGACCAGCGGGCAGTTCAGGCCTCTGCCTCAAATCCTGATGGAACTGCCACCTAACCAGCAAAAGAAACTCTATAATGATGTTGCAGCTGTCTTAGGCAACATGGACTGGATGGACGCAGCCCAGCTCATCACCCTTGTGATGGGCAATGCCACCCTTCAGCAGCAGGTCACTGCTGCCCTGCTGAACTATGTTACAAAGGAACTTAGAGCAGAGGTGCGTTATCAGGACTGAGTCATGGTTACACATGGACTTTTCAGGATGGTCCCGGCTGCCAAACAGAACAAACTTTTATACTATACTTTACAAACACTGGACCGTCATCATAGAATCCTACCTGTGTTACTCAATAATGGATTGATAGTGAAGGATTTCACTATCAATCCATTAGAATATCATCTTTATTCCCGCACTCTGTATCAGGGTGTTTTAATACACCTATCAGCCAGAACATTAAAACCGCTGACAAGTGAAGTGAGTAACAATGATCATCTCATTACAATGCATATTGTGCTGGGAAAGTAAACATTGGAAGCTATTGTGGTTTTTAATTGTCTCCTTTTGTAATTATTTTATCATTTAAAGTTTCTTAAATCTGTAAGCAAGAATTGCTGCAACAATTCAATGAGCTCAGACAATTTTAACATACTGCCTCCAAAGGTCAGTTATGATCTTCCATGCTGAAACTTTTATTCCATAACCATCTAATTAAGCTTTTATAGTTCAAATAACACACATGTTGTCATATTAAATGTGACCAAGCCCTTGTAGTGATACAGTTACTATAAATACTGTAGTCTATTCAAAAGAAGCCCATTACTACCTAGGAAATGGAGAGATAAGGTTACAAGATAATATAAAACTATAAATCCTGCACTGGGTAATTCGTTTGTTATAAATTTATAAAATGATTCATGTTAGGTTGGTTATAAAGATATGTCAAACATTAAAACTGATGATGAAATAATTAGGTGGTAAGTAGAAATTTTGAGTCTTAAATGTTTTTTTTTTGTGCAGCAAATGTACATTCCAGTTGAGTGCTCTGTCCTTTTACAAATACAAAGCCTACAAAGAAAAGTGGGACACCATCAAAGCAATCAACAAGCATCATGAAGTGGTCATGATTTTCTTTTCTTTCCTTTGAAAAATCAGCTCGAATTTTTTTTTCTTTTTTCCACAGATTAGTTACCATTGACTCAATATGGAAGCACATTGCACTCACACTTGAACCTTATTCCAACGTTCTGGCTCACACTTTTTTAACTTGATGAGTCAGTTTCCTGAGAACACACAGCTTTGTGTCACAGAGACACTAACCTGCGTGAAATGTAACAAAATAGGACTCAGAGATGGGAGGAAAGACACAAATGTCTATATTACAATAACCACATGGTGACAACGAACATAGTGTTGATCTAATTAACGATTCTGGATCTTACAAAAGCAACCTGTTTCAGAACAAAGCACAGGGTGGCAGGGCAATGGTTAGAAAAACATCAAGTATACCTCTTTATTCTAACAATTATATTTTTTTATTATTCAACAACTATGAAAGCTTCTACATGGAGTCTTTCACATCAATAAGGTAAAATCATGATGGCACCTGTAACTGTGAAAAAACAGAAAATGTTAAGTATGTCTCTGGTAAAATAAGGTGTAAGTCAATTCAAGCATGTTAACTATGAGACTATATCTGTTAATGTGTCAGCCTTGTGTATAAAATCACTGGTGTTGAAATGGCAATAGTACCTCCAGCAGTGGATATTCATTCAGATATAACTGGTGATGCAAAGCAGAGATGGAAATGATACACACATATCTGAGAGCTTCAGCCACCAGGAGGCGTGACTCAACCAGGACTGAGTGTTAAAACATTGTACAATTATAATGTAAAATAATCAATTTTTTTGTTCATTCAAAAGCAAGCACATTTCTTTATTCGTAAAAAACCTTTTTGGATGTGGGTGTTGAAATGCCATTACATGTAAACAACAACATATGCGGTCTTTTCCTTTTTTCAAATGCAGCACAGTCCTGACGGAACACTTCTTAGAAGGCACAAGAAACAACAGCATTGTTAGGTTTTTGTGAAAATGACACAAACGATGTCTTCATGTCACAGGTTAGGCCCATATATCTACAGTATAATTTAGCATAAGGTTGAACCCTATATTCACTTAAACACTGCTTTATATTAGAATCCAGGGAGCCCTGAGAAATATACAGTAGAGGCCAGGGGCCACTGTGAATCTTGAATTCTGACTATAATCTCCAAATTTTCCGAGATTTCTGTGAGTTGCGGTTGTGAAAAAAAAAAAGCCACATTCTGTTTTGGTTGCACAGTGGCAGACACACTTCCGTTATGCCATCATTCAACCTTCATTTTGGGGGCAGAATCCCAGCCCAGTTGCAGACAGAATAGCATAGTGAAGATAACCTGTACATGAATGGTGTAATTTTTCTAAAGCATTACACTGTGCAAGCCAAAGAAATGTGTTTACTGCCAGATTTCTGACATTTTTCCAAAAAAAAAAGAAAACTCCCACTTTAGTCAGTTGGCAGTGGATTATGCTGAGATATGTGGAATCAGCAAAATTGATTTTCTTGTTTATTTCTGTTGTCAATTTCAGCAATCACTGTAATGTTAAAGCTATATTGATATAAATATATTGAACAGCTTGGTCCAGCCTGGCGGACATTTTTGCTATGATTATTTAATGTACAGTGTTTTTGAGCTAACCTATTTGAGCTCTACCCTACAGCAATATCTCAGTAGTGTTGGGTAAACTCAAGCTGTCACTTCCTTTGAGTTATTGAGATATGATGGCATCAAACATGCTTTTAAAATCAATTTGAAATAAAATAATAGTCTAGTGTGTGATGCACAGTTTTTCAGTCTGAAGGTACTGCAAACATTGTGATTCATTCTACAGTGTGAGCATTCTGTGGAAAGGTTCTCTCACATTTTTCACAGTGGCCCCAATTCTATTCCATAGTAATGACTCTCAGTTGCTTTGATGGTGTTAATTGTCACAGTCCGCAATCTTTAGCTTTAAGTAAACAATTAAAATTACAGCTTCAATTAGGTTAATGACAGAAACCGAGGGGCTGGAGGTTAGGATGGAGCTCGACTGATCAAACATTTTGGTGCTTGTATTTTGGTGGCCCCATTTGGACTGTAAAGCTGTGGACCAGCTGAGCGTATGTCTGTAACAGCAGAGGGAAGTACAGAGCAGCAAACCATACAGCGAGTATACTGGTTGAACAAAAGCAAGGCTAAAAAAAAAAACAACAGAATCGCTTTAAACCTGCATTAACAGATTTGTTGGCCACTTGGGAGCAACTGAAAGTAACACAAACATGGCAAATCACACAAAGACCATAACAAAGGTAACAAAACAGTAGCTTCATTACACATTTAGTAAAATCAGAGCAACATCAGCATTTACTGTGTGTTTTGAGCAGCCTAGCTAATCAAACTCAAATATTCACTCTCCTGTTAGCTCTGTCTGGAGGTTTTCCTATCCTCCAATAGCCTTTTTGCTGCCTGCTGTATCTTGAAACGCCTCTAATGGGAGTGTACACTCTGAGCCCAGAACAGTTAAGTTGCAGAATTGAAAGATGCTTTTTTTTTTTAAAAAGGCCTGTGCAGTTGAGAAGAAGAGCAGATTTGGGTGCCAATTCTCTTTGGCTTTGTTCTCTTTGTCCAGTCACACCTTTGACAGTAAACATATACCCATTTGTCTTTTCCATAGTACTGAAAAGAACATCAATGCTTATTGTCAGGTGGGCATTTACAGCTTTACTTTTTTCTGTTTATTGTTGGCATATATGAAATTTCACCCAATGACATCCAGTAACACAGAGGGCACACTGTGCCGGTCAGTCCAGGCTGAGTGTAAAGAAGATATCCCTACACTTCCAAAAGTACAGTTTCTATTGTGATGTGAAACTTTTTCTCCAAAAGACAAATGCATAAATGGTAAAGGGCCTACAGCCATCTCAGGTCCACATTTACGTACCCTTATTAGTAAATCTGCCAAAATGTTAACATGATGTCAATTTACATGACTGAAATTCTTCTAATTTTTATAAATATTTCTTTAAAGAATAATTTGACATTTTGCTACATATTATTAACTTTCTTGATAAGAGTTAGACAAGGGGATCAACATCACTTTCATATCTGTCCATTATATATATAAAGCTACAGCCAGGAGGTTATATTAGATGAAACAGAAAAGACACCATATGTTACTGAAATATAGAAACATCAGTTTGGCAGTGCTCTGTGAGTGCATTTCATTGAAAGTAGTGTGAAAGCGTGGCAGTGCTTTAGACGTACAATATTACTCTTGTCTACTTAAAGGCTCTTTCTGCTCTCTTGAGAGTAACAAAAGTTAACAGGCACGGTTGTGCAGAAAAATTATTCTGGCAATTTCATCACGATCAGAAAATGATACACACAACCTAGTGTTGTTGATTGACTTTCCGCTATTTCATTTGTGTGTCTGAATTCTGTGTAAAATTTGTGCCTTAAAGAAAAACACAGAACCATAACTAGCGCATCCAAAGTCTATTTTTTGCTAAAAAAATACCACAAAGCAAACCTTTTCTTTGCGTCCTGAGATGACAGATGTGTAAAATTTGTGAAAAAGTAATAATTCTGACATCAGAGTCAAAATGATCTTATCTAAATCTATTTTATCTACTTATGTGATATTATTTTTTTTTTACCTAACAAGTGCAAAAAGTGGTGAGAAGTTCAGGAACGCTTCTAAGTTCTGTGCAACATTTGTTTGAAACACTACAAGAATATATTTCTCATAGAAAGGCTATCAGAACAACTCAGTTCATTGGTAAGCTTACAATCTTATTGAGAATTTTATCTAAATAAAAGGGGAATTCTGGTATTTTTTAACCTGGGCCTTAGTCTTAGAGCTGATCTACTTGACCGATTGTGAAACTTTTGTTTTGGTAGGAAAGAATGACTTATACACCAAAATATGTAGGCCCAGGTTTGAAAAATACCCCAATTTCCCTTTAATCTCATGAACACTTCCTACCCAACTCTTCAAAGTGTTTGTAAGAAAGGCAGTATCAAGCAGCAACAACACAAAATGTTCAAACAGGCACTGCAGCACACTAAAGAGAAGAATTCAGAACCTCTCTGAACTGTCCACAGAGAACAAGGTGGGCTTAAAGCAGTGACGTATTAGTAAAGCTATGTGAGAAGAATACATTTCAAGTCATTTACATGAATAGTAAGTAAAATGAAAAAAAAAATAAAAACAATTTACACTGTACAATAAATCAAACCGATCTGAAGTGAAGCTACGGGGAGTTGAGTCTAAAACTGTTCAGAGAGAAGGTCACACAGCCTCTGGGACACAGTGTCTTTGCTGGTCCGGAGGGTGAGGCGGTACATCTACAACAGAGAAGACACAGTTATGCAGGCTATATCACAGGTCAGTACAGTGATAAACCTGTGTGCGTGTGTGTGTGTTTCTTTACCTTTACCTGTGCTTGCGTGTTGGGCTCCAGCCTGAGGAGGCAGCCCACCTGAGTGCACTTGGAGTGAATGACTCCAGCTCCGACAAAGTTTGCAGGATTGGGATCCACCCCGTCCAGCAGAGCTACACCAAAACCCAAGATCTGTAGAAGAATGTTCACAAGAGAAGGTAGAAGACCAATTATGATTACATGTACACAGAAAAGCACATTGATTACAAAAAGTAAAAGGTTGAAACAGAAAATCATAGAACACATCACAAGGCACCATTTTAATTCCCTGACCTCGACACACTAGTTTACACAATCTGACTCTTATAGGTATCAGTTGTTTGTTTGTAAAAGATTGCATTCTGTTGCTTTAACTTTTTAGGAATCTGGGTTGTTTAGAATACAGTGACTGTTTCTCCTTCCTTGTAGTTCTCATCCATGTCTGCTTAACAGTTGAGTTTGACAGTCCAGTCTTGACCTTGGAAACAACAGGCGACAAAAAAACCTTGACTCCAGGTTTAAGCAATTTGTTTTCTATCTTTTAAGCCAACAAGATAGAAAAAAAGGGTGCTCAAAATACTAATGAAACACTTGCTGCTAATGCTGTAGCAGATACAAATGAGTTAGTGGGGATTCAACCCTGCCTTAAAACAGTGTATAGGCCTGCGCTGGTGGGATAGTGCTGGCTTTAACGTACGGTGGCTCGGAGGGGTGAAAACACAATGGCATTTCAGGAAATACAACATTTCAGAAAACACAACACTTCAAACGTGTTGAAATAATTTTCTGAAATGCTGTTGTGTTTTCTGAAACGTGTTTTCTGACATGTTTTGTTGTGTTTTCTGACATATCCTAATGGCAGCAACTACTTTATAATTCATTGCAATGGCCGCGAGGTAATCAGGAGAAATACAGCGTTCATATTACATGCAAGTAAACGTTCCTGCTAGCTTATTTTCTATGCGATTGGTAATCGCAACACTTTTCTTGATGACGTCGCATTGTGACTTTTTTGCCAGCAACTCCTCCACCGGCTGCCCTGACAGATTTCCTCCATCTACTCTTTCAAGCAGGGCTGACGTAGGACCGAAAGGCAGCCTCAAGTCTAGACTGTTTTGTCACATTGTCATAAATCACCCATAGTGATGCAGATAGTTAATCAAATCAAACTATCTGCATTCATTCCAAAGGCACTTTTTCTAATGGGAACTAATCAGCTATATGCAGCTTTCTGTAAGTTCCATCGACAATCAATTGTTTTCCCAGAGTGTAAAGACTACAGTACAAAATAACAGAAAGTCAAAAACTGCTTCATCATTTTCCAGAAAATCTGCTTTAAATTCATTACGTCATTTAAGACCAAAATGGGAATGTTTGGAGAATGATTTACACTTTAAGAATGAGGCATGAATGAATAAAATAAACATACTATGCCACTGCCTAAATGTATCAGTAATTATGAAGCAGTAACCACCAAAGTTAGCCATCAAAAAACCTCTTGTGTCTATGATGTTTTCACAAAGAGCTGGTTAATGTCTTCAAGTGGGGCAGCCTCCCTTGAAGAACTGATTTCTTACCTTGGCCTTGGTAACGTCTGTGTCCATTGGGTGTTTGGCTTTGAAGATTTTCTGGACCTCTTGCTCAGGACTGAGAAAGAAAGCCAAAAAAAGATAGTTACTCATTACTGGGAGGGGGGCAGGGCAAAATAAGACACAAACACTGCAATATACGCAACCTATGAACCTTATTCTGTTTGTTTTATGTATAACTTAATACCAGGAACAGTCCAAGGAAGCTTCGTGTTTCAACAATGACACTTGGGATTTGATAGCACTTTATTGATTCTGAAGACATGTTTCAGCTAGATTATTCGGGTTTTCAGCAACCACTGCTTTATGTAGGGGAGGGTGAGATAAGGGGTCTTCAGTTAGTTGTAACGTCACTAAATCCTACACACTGGATCTTTACAGCCTCTGAGCACCGCAGTGATTTCTGCCTTTTCTTACAGAGACAAACGCAGGGACATCGGTTTATGTTTACAGGACACATGGGACAGGACGGTGTGTATCGAGAACGTAGAAGTGACCTTACGCTCCAAGCTGTTTCCAGCGTTGGAAGAAGTCTTGGGATGTCATCTCTGTGGGCTGAAAGAACTTGTTCAGCATCACGGGAAGTTTGACTGCAATGTTCTGAAGAGTTCCACCATATCTGTTCACACACAGAGTGTAATTGGCATATACAGCAAAGCATAACATATATGAGTATATATGAAATATGGATTCAGACACCAACCTAAACTGGATGTTGAGTACCGGTGCATCTGTGAAATCTGACACGCACTCAATGTTGAGCATCTGCTGGACCTGAGCCCCACCATCTATTAAGGGGTCTACTGTCTTCGCATGGACATTCAGCTGTGGAGACAATTGTCAAGGACTCTATAGAAACATACATGACTAGTGCACTAGTAGGCAGAACTCAATAAAGTTTTTCTTGACACTCTGAATGGTATGCAGGGGCAGTGGTCCTGCAGAACGGAAGTGCACAAGGCTCCATGGCTGGGGGGCAGTGGTAGCACTTGTTGATTTAATTACTTGTGTAAACTCCAGTGCTTCCTGTGCAAAGGATATGAGTCTTGAGCATGTCACAGCTGGCCACTGATGTGGAGAAGCTGAGGAACTGGGTGGAAGTCTTGTTGCCGTAGAACACATAGATGCGACCTGTGGGACAGTTTGAGTTCCTTATCTTTGAACTAAACACGTCTGAATTGCATCAACAATATTTGCTTTAGATTTACTGATCCCATCTTCTATTATTCCCTATCCCTAGCTTGTAAGAAGTCTCTGCAGAAGTCAAGCATACTGGGACAAATAGTATGATAAAGCTGCTCACCCAGGTTCTGCCTGTACTCAGACTTCAGTCCAATCTGCAAAAGCTGGTTCTCAAAGATGACACCATTGTTCTTACATACAAACCTGGAATTTACAAGCACACAATTACAAATTTACAAGAACTTCCATTTGTGTTTAATAATATATAATTATGTCAATCTTATATTTACATAAAATAATTAGCTTAGTAAAAAAAGTTATGTATCGGCCGACTGTTTATAATCATATAGACGCTGCTATAATGTGTTGTGATAGAGATCCTGACCCAACAGGCATCGAAAAAAGTGACAAAGTTACGTTTTTTGCGCTAAATTACATAATCACCATCAGTACACAGGATACTGCCTGACTCTCACTTGGAGAGGGACCCTGTTTTCTGGAGAGATGCTGATTTTCGAGCAGAACTGCGACGAAGAGTCAGTAGAACAGACAGGATGACTGAGGCTTTTCCACGTCTAACTGCAGAATTTCTTTCCTCATACAAGTTGCCAAAGAAACTACCAGTTACCACATTACTGTTGTTTAGCCCTGTAATTGTCTTTTATGGGACATTTTTCTTTTTATTTGATGAGTGAAGGATCCGTTTAGCTGCCAGACTGTGAACAACATCAGGCCGACACACCCCTGATCCGCGGCATTGGCTTTTCCATTCACACAGATGTCGGGCGCATCAGAGCCGCAGCGAAACTGTCCCCCGTATCTTAACTTTCACACAGATGGCGATGTGGAGAATCGGCGCACGATTCCTCCACTGAACGGGCAGTGTGAATGCAGCTAATGAGACGAATAGGTCCACCACTATAAATCGGAATTGAGAATTTGTTGAAATAATATACGAGTTGAAAAGAGAAAACTGAGAGAGGGGTAAGGACATAAGTTTTACTTCTACCTACTCCTAACCTACTGTTATTGTTTTGTTTAATTCATTCAAATGCAAGACTCACAGTACTTTGAGTTGGCCCCATGAAAGAGATTAGAGGTCATGATACCTCTGCATCTAAATTTTTGTTTTTGACCATTCTTTTGTTCATCTTTCTGATGGTTGATTACCAATTCGCTGGAGTGCTCCTTTAACATTTCACGGAATGTGATTTACTGTAGAGTATGTGAAACTACTTGCAAGTAGTTCCAACCTCTATTTCTCTGCTTATTTCATCAACCAAGCTCACAGTATGGTCCCACCTGAGAAAGTTCTCCTCACACACATCTACGGATGCAGGAGCGGGGCTTTCAGAAAAGACATCAACCAGCAGACTGGCTCCTGCAGAAGGGGTGGCGTTTAGATTGAGCAGGTCCGTGAAGGGGTGCGTGGTACCCTGGGAGAGAAACATCAGTAAACATAATCTGTTAACAGTTCTGACATACAGAGAACACCAAAAACTGAACCCTGTCGTCAATTCAAAGTAACCGCCAAAACTGTTAGCACCACTGTTGTTACGTCTCTATAGCAATGACAATGAAAATGGAGAACAACTTGAACACTGTAGTGGTTTAAGCTATGACGTATGGAGAAGCTAACAGCCTGTTAGAAAAGCAAACACCACCGTTAGCCTGTCGGAGAAGCTAACACCAATGTTAGCTTACTGGAGAAGCTAGCATTGGTTTTAGCCAGTTGAAGAAGCTAACATTGATGTTAGTATGCATTAGGCCCGCATTCACATTGTGTTTTTTCTGAGCACCAGCCTTTTTGTTTCTTGTTGAGGAGCGTTTGTGTCCACACGTGGCTGCCTAAAAAGTCCTGCGCTCAGCATCTTTTGTCAGAGCACTCTGCCTTTTTTTGTGCTGTTGAAAATCTCTCACCTTTTCAGACAGGTGTTGGTGACATCACTTCTGCTCGTTTTTAAGCAAGCCAATCATTTGCTAAATCAGTCGGAATTGTCCCCCGTTTACCCTGGTAATCCAGAAAATGGAGGTGAAGCTTGCTCTGGCTGTGTTTTTCAATCCTGAGCTTTGTCAGACGGAAATTCTCCAAACAGAGACAGAAAAGTCCATTTGTGGGAGCAGAATGTCTGTACACTGAATGATGCTAATGAGTGTTGTGCTTTTATCAACCAACGCATTGTCAGCCCTCTGTTACCATAGCATTAGCAGCTGTCAATCAAAACCGACATGCAGCTTTTTTGCTCTCTGCGCACAAGCGCTTCATCTCAGCACTCCCAAGGGCACAGCCAGAAAAAAACACTATGTAAACATGCCCTTACTGGGTGTACTGTATATCCTGTTCTGCAGTAACATGATAAATTACTTAATAATACAAATGAATGATTATAAAAGGTCACACAGACACGTAATGAGACAAAGAAGCTGCCACTACAGTGCCAATTAATAATTACAGCATGTAATTCACTATACTAGGTGATGTTTCTAGCTTCCAATATACCATGGTCCCAGCAGAGCGCATGATGGGACTAGAAGAGGCAGGGCGAGGTCTGTTGGTAGGGAGAAGGTCTGCCACCAGTGAAGGAGAAGACTGATAATAAAGGAAAGAGACAGACAGGAAGAGGAATGGAAGGATAGAGGGGTAAAAATAGGGAAGGGAGGAAATAAGACAAGCGAAGGTAAAGATCAAGGAAATTGAAGAAAATAGAGGCAAAGGCCAAAAAGCACAACACACTGCATAAAATTCTAAAAGTTTTCCTGGTTTATATGAACAAATGTCCAAGATTTACTGACCACAATCTTCAGCTATCTATTGTAGCACTACTGCGTAATTACCTTTTTTGGGGCTTCAGTGTTCTCGCTGTGCTCAGTGCTGCCGTTGACGTTCCTCCGGGCATCGTCGATGTCGGGCAGGTTGCCTGGGCCTTTCTTCTTCTTCAGTTTGGCCAGGATTGAAGACTCTCTCTCTGGGAATGGGGGCATCTCTTCCAAGACTGTGGCCTGTGGAGGGACAGAAAGAGCAAGACAATGCTGTAAAGCTTAAGGCCTGGGCATTACAGACCGCTACTACACCACTGTGAAATATCCAATGGTGATTCTCAGTTATTAGTAATTGAATAAGGTCTTAGATGTATGACACAACATGGCCACTATAATACTTTTTTTGTCATCCCATTAGTGTTGACTATTGATGAAATGGGCCATATCTTTGGGCCTGAGGCACAACATCCAAACTATTTTGGGCACCATCTAGATTCTAGGCCAACTAACTAACAGATCTAACGGTTGTAGTTTTATCATTAAGCTCAGTGTTCATTATTTATTATCTGTTCTAGCTTTTCCAAATGTTTGTGCAGAGATAGGTAATATCAATGGTATAATTTGTGCGAAATTGTGTGATAAATATAACATTTTCTTGAGGGAGGACCACCAAATACCATCATTCCCAAATTAGTAGTGTTAAGGCTTTTGGACTTTACTGTTACTGCCAGTGAATGCCCAATACAAACTAGTACATACAACATGTAGTCCTACCATGTCAGAATGCAAAAATGATTAGTGTTGTTCCAAATGGCACCAGTCAAAGGAGGAAAAACTTGAAGGGGGCGATGTGAGGGGAAATAAGTACAGAGCCTTGAATTATTTAAAAGGTTGTATAGGACTTCTTTGTGACTTATTTCTGAAATAAGTCATTTTATGGTCACAACATGGAATCATGGCTTATAGGTGGCCCAAGCTGAACAACAAAGGACAACCAAGTGACTGAAGCAGCAGAACCAAAACTGAAACAATACACCAGATGAAATCTGAATCACATCAGTTCTCACTGTGATCTGTGTCTGCAGGGAGTTGAAAGCCTGGCGTCAGTTGTTCACACAGATTCACTAACCAGTATGTCAGTGCTGGCGATGCAGCTGAGCCTCAAGTACTCGACAGCTCTCTGCTGAAGCTCCACGTCAGAGTTGCGGAGCTGGCTGTCTGAGCGCAGGACATCTTGGATGGTGGCCTTCACTTCTGGAAACAAGTTAATGAACTTGATGTAGGCAGACAGCAACAGCGCACGAGTTGGCACAGAGCACAGGTGGAACTTGGAGTGTAAAAGGTTGAACTGGACCAGAGGGCTGAAAGAGAGGACGACACAAATGGGCATTTTTTTAAGACCTGACGTGGGAGTTAGGCAAATATGATAAAATTTTCAGTGGACGCTGTCTGTACCTGGAGCGTGAGTCCCCAGCAATTAGGTTCCCAAACTCCCCCAGGATATAACCCCCCACCTTAACCAGGTTCTCATGGCAGGCGGGAGCCTGTAGTGCCTGCAAGTGGTCACAAAGCATGACAGTAGAAGATTAGAAACAACATGGAAGCGATTTGCACACCATTATTTGCAGTAAAGTTTTGAATGGAGGTGGGGGATAGCGACACAGCTAGTTCTTTGTTGGCAATTTGGTGTGTCAGAGCCTTGAGCCTACAATTAGTCCTCTGGGTGCCCAACAAAACCTTTGCAGGGACAGGTGGCCCACATTTTACTGATGTGGCAGATGCTGAGTAGGCACACTGACAGTAAAGATAAATCGTAATGCTCACCTCAAAGACAGTCTTGGCAGCATAGCCTTGGACATCTTCTCGGTTTATGACAATCTGGATGACACGATACCACACTTCCTCACTGACATAGTCACCGGCGATGCGGATTAGGTTGAGGATCGTATCCACGTACCAGGTGTAGTCCACAGCATATTTTTCTGCCAGAATAGCCACCTTGAGCACCTGAGAAAGACAAACAACTGGCTTAGGGCGAGAGCAACACACAGAGGATGAAATGGTGTACATGCCTGTGCTGAGGACCCACTATCTCCTCTCTGATTGAGTAGTCGGCAGTCTCCAGGTAGCTCAGCATCTCTGCCACAATCTGCTTGGCGTTGCTACGGTCACACATGGCATAGAGCAGATCAACAGCCCGCTGGCGAACACTTACATCTCGCTCTGTCTGTATAGAAAACAAACATGAACAGAATATATGAAATAAAAAATAAATTCATATACTGTATGAGCTACTTAAATTCCACTGTAGGCCACTATACCAACATTGTAACAAAGGGAGAAGTGTGGCAAAACCTATGCAGACAGCAACTATGCCACACAAGCCTGCCCTCTATTAAGCTCATTAATGTACAGTCTTCAAAGAATTAAATGCGCACAATATTCTGGTTTGAGATATTCCACAAGTATTCCTGTGTATACTCAGCTGTGCATACTCCGGTTAGGTAATGATGCACACTGTTCAACCATCTTCTTGAAGAAGTCAGCAATGTGATATTTACACATATGCAAAGATCTGTTGATAGCCAAGACTTTCACAATGATTAGAAGTAAGTGTGTTTCTCCTCCTGACAAAAAATGTGGGCTTTTTTTCTGTGCATGCATCTCTACCTTGCATTTTCTTGGACTTTCGGTTTGCAGCCGACAAGCGTTGCAAATTGTTGGCTAATTTGTTTGCAATGCACAGAACTGATCCTATGCTGCAAACATAAAAAAGGCTGTGTGTTGAAAACTGTTGTAAAACCCCAATCTAGGCGCACATTCCAAATACGCTGCTCCAAAACTAGAATAAAAACTGGTATATCCAACATCTTAACCGGGAAATGCTACATGTGGAATAATGAGTAATATCCAAACAGAATTCTATTTACATGTCCTGTGTTAAACTCTAAATATTGACATATATGGAATAATAGCGAAAAAATTAGGGTGCATGTAAACTGCAACTGACAACAGTGACCATGGCATTAGCCTATATACTTATGTATGTATGTGCTGTGTGTGCATGTTTTGCCATTTATGAATTGTTATATTTAATATTCAAAACTATTGACTCATGTGTGCAAGCCAAATTGATCCTCTGAGAGCTTTATTATCACTCTCTCCTCCTAGCAAATCAATTTGCCCAAATGACTATTGCAGTAAAACATAAGTATCTATATTCTGGTATTAATCAAAAGTATTATGAATGAGGAGAATCTTTTGACCATTCAAAAGTACATTTGTGTGGAATGCAGATGAGCTGATGGTGAGACACTGATAAAATAATCTATAATATTAGTTATATACTGTATCTGAATACGGTTTATCCATGTCCTGTGGGCATTTAATTGATCTATTTGGTCTTAAAGTGAAAACTTGGAAACTCTGGAAATATTAATAAAAAAGGACCTGGAGTAATATCTAGGTTCATTGGTGTCATAGACAACCACATTGTGGATTCTCTTGTATTATTATAAATGTAACAATGGACCAAGGAATCTCTGTCTGTCTGCAGTGCTTTCCACAAGCGCCGGCTGCCGGCCATATAGCCGACTACACAGTTAACTCCAGCCGGCTACTTTAATTTTTAATTTTTCTAACAGACTGACAATAATGTCAAACTGAACCGCACTCATTAAAATTGTGATTCGCTGTGCTTGTACTGATAATAATCACAAATTACATCATCATCGCCGACTTCATTGATCACAAGGGAGAGAAACTCATCCGCGGCCCCGACACGCGGTGTGTGTGCGCGCACTCAGCGGAGTCAGTGTGTCGGCCGTCGGAGGCGAGAAGCAGGGCTCACCATAATACGCTTATTTTGCCACCGGTAATCCACTCTTCTCTTCCAGCGTCCATTTAGCAATACCTGCGACACGTGCTGGCATCAAAAAACACTGTCGGTTGTACAAATGAAACCAAACAGACTCTAAGAGTGTATTTTCATTAGTTGCTAAGGGAGAAACGTTCACTGAGTGTTTAATTGTGTAGCCACCACTGCAGACTGTGAAGGTGTCATGCACCGACAATAAGATATTTACAAGCCCAGAACGCCTCATGATGCAATATTATGTGAGCTTGTATAGCCTATTATTTATTATTTTCAGTGCGCAAATCACAGTTTTTATTGGTGCATTAGCGTCTGGCATACTTAGTAACACTAATGAATAAAAGAAGATGCGATATTTTGTAATAATAATAATATAATATATAGAGTAGATATTGATGCTGATAATAATAATAATAATAATATTAATAATAATAATAATAATAGAGCAAATGTCTGAGAAATTAATATAGGCTGCCTGTTCTGCAGGCACACTTAGGCTAATAATAATAATAATAATGTAACATTATTATTATTATTATTATTACATTTAAGACCAGTATATAAGATCGTACCCCCCCCCCCCGGCTGGCTACTTATGTATTATGGCTGGCTAGTCTGTGTCTTAGTGGAAAGCTCTGCTGTCTGTGAATTAAATGGTCAAAAAATAACCACTGAAAAGGTGAAAAACAATTCCAGCAGCACATTTCAAACTCCATAGATTCCCACTGGTCAGATAGTTAAAAGAAACATTGAAGCAAAACCATCAGGTTCTACAAGACTGTTGAAGGACTCACCTTTAAAGCATTGATCACAGTTTCTATGTGCGTCTTTACTGTCTCATGAGAAAACTCAGAACTGGCCAGTGTGCACATGCTCTCCAGAGCCAAGTAACGGAGGTTGGTTTCTCTGTGCTGCAGAAACTGGCCTAACTGGTTACAGGCTCGTACCAACAGGGTGGGCTCACTGAGAAACAAGACACAACAACTAGCTGTAGGGTCACACTGCCAACACACATTTCATCATCCAATAACCATCCAAAGTCTAAAGATAAAGCATGTTAGTCAGAGCTTAGTGTTCTTGGTGTTTTTAATGTAGTCTGGTGTTCACTACACCTATCCAGTGACGCGATATTAAAATTCCCTTGGAAATTAATCAGAATTTCCCGATTTTCCTTTTCCAGAACACACCACTGTAATTCAATGACCAGCAGAACGCTCATCAGAGTGAATATAACCAACCTGTCATGGTGGATGATGAGTGAGATGGCTTCAAACAGAACAGCATTCTTTGCATTGGAGTGCTGGACCTTCTTGGACTTGGGCGGCTCCTGGGCTTTATTGAGGATGGTTTCCAGACACTCTGTCAGACGACTACGCAGTGCTGCATCCTCTGCGACAACAAAGACTATGTTCTTAGCACCTCATAACCTTTATTTCAACTCTTGTCAACATTATTACTTCAATTCACTGTTATTCTAAGGCCTTCATGCATTTTTAAATTAACAATGAATCAAATCATTCTTTGTAGTGTCACATTACAAGCAAAGACATTACAGACTTCAATGGGAAGCCATATGTTGCTGGTTTTCTGCTCGATGTTAGCACAGGCAATGTTTGTGAAACCTCAGTATCTAAAAGAATGAGATAAACTAATATGTCAAGGATCATTACTGTACTGTAGATTTCTGGTATTTTAGTCTTTCTACTTTGGAACTAATTATCTTGTGTCAAAAATCACTTCATGCAACCTTTTTTTATTCCATATTCTAATCCTCAATTCAGTTTAGTGTAATGACTGGAGGTAGAAGTACACACAATGTCTCTGTCCAAAGGGGAAATAACATGCCTACCTTTTTATTCAACCTGTACATGAACAGACATGTAAAAAGGACAATTTGTGATTGGGGGTAGAGTTATCTACCCACACAGTTTTCCTCTCCAGGGTTAGTGCAGGTTGTTCAATGCTCTAAACTGTCCTAAAAAAATATGTGATGATGATGATAATGACAGTGACTTGAAAATGTGGCTACATGTCAGCAGCAATCGAGTAGTCAACTCATTGTAGCATGTGTGATAAAAATAAATAAATAAATAAAAGATTTAAATAACATTTTAAAAAATTCAACTCGATTCAATAACAACACGTGCTGCTTTTCTGAAATAATGACGCTGGCACACAATCGATTGAATTCCTGCTCTGTACTTTAAGATACATATTGATCTTATTTCACTGATAAAAGAAAGAAAATAATACAATTATTTTTCAAAACTGTTTAATTATACCTTAATTATAAGCTCTGGAGGATTTGTGGGAAAGAAAAATGATTAAGTTCAATCAAGAAGACTCTCTTTTCACCTCTCTCCCTGACCATGGCCATTCATTTTCTCCCTCTCCATTTAACCAACCAGATTCTGCCACAAACGCTATCGGCCAGTCATATCTCTGCTGTCAAACTTAAAACCTCTCTGTTGCTGTCAGCCTCTCATTTCAGGCATTTGACAACCCCCCTCTATCCCATCCACCTCCTTGCTGATTCATCTTAATTCCCTGGCCACCCAGGTAAATTAATGGCTGCCCAATATTTGGCAAAGCATTTCAGCATGTTTTTGTTTATGGAAATCCGTCCAAGACAACATCGACATCTACAATCAATTAAGTAGAGGAGGACAGAGCGAGAGAGATATTGGTCTTTGAAATACTGTTGCTGTGAACATAAAATATCTCTTCTTAAATTACGTACAAACTAGATGTAGGCAACAATAAATGCATTCCACTAATTACCTATCAGGTGATGGGACTGTACTTTTCTACACTGGAACATAATTTATCCTCCAGAAACACATGACAGTACTGTACCATACCAGGTGGAGGGTAGCACTGTAGCAGGCGCAGCAATTTGACAGACAACCATGGCGCAGCAACAAAGTAGTATGTGTAATCCTGGAGGTCGATGGATGCAGAAGTCACTATCTGTACAAAGGCAACAACAAGAGAACACATCAAGAGATGGTGAAATCAGATTTGATCTTTTACCTCAGTATGAAGTTACAGAAAGACACCCACCCTACTTAGCCGTGCCACAGCCAGTGAGATGGATGTTTTGAAGTCGTCTGGACTCTTCTGGGCCAGAGTGGTGATGAGGCTGGTGGCTGCAGTAACTACTCCCTGGAAACAGACAGATACACCTTTTAAACCACAGACCATCCTGACACAATATTTCATTATCCTAGGTCTGTTTCAGGTGCACAGACGTTAGAGTGTGCGAGTAGGCCACACTAAACATACTACACACAAACTGTAAAGTAGGTACTACATGTAGATAGATAGATAGATAGATAGATAGATAGATAGATAGATATCAAAATCAACACACTACTACTGCCAATTAAAACTCCAGAGAGAAATCCAATTTTTATTTTGTGATTTTTTACCACAATCTGAGCAACTAGCACTCACTGTATCTTATTTTGTTCTTTGTATTTACCTGGACGTAACCTTATTGATTCTAATGGTTATTAATTTCAGTGTTTTTTAGTGTTGATTCTCTCCAAAGTCCTGATTGGTGGAGTTATGAGTACTTGTCTCATGTTCTATTGTTTGTCTATCGGCAGTGTTGTAAAATATGTCTAAGGTGGATGCCTCATGTCTTGAGGCACATAAGCTTTTCCAAAGAGAGCACACTAATCAGTATGCAGTATGGAACTGGGACATGGGTACAGTCCTACCAGGTGCTGATCATTAAGGAGATGGACCACTCGTGCTGTCCATTCACCCATGGGAACCAGGTCAGCAGATGTCCTGTTGAGTCGTAGCAGACATAGTGCTGCACTCTGCTTCACGCTGTCCATGGTATCCCTGATAGAAGCAAGCGCAATACACAACTTCAGTCATCACAACCCAGTTCATACGCAATATACAATTCTAATAATCCTCACTGAATGAAACATCTGTCTATCAGCGACAATCACAGGCAAATTCCCTGAACCATATAAAAAAAAGTTTAATAATAGGTATCACAAAGACAAAAAACCTTTAAGTCAACTCAGTACAAATATCTACCTACGAAATGAAGCCACTGAATGTATTATTACAGCTAAAAGAAGGAAGAATGATCTTTTTTCAAAAATTCACATACTAAATGGAATGAACATTTAAAATAAAAAAAATCTACAGTCAAAATAGGTTAAAAAGTTATATTTTCAGCTCCAAAGCTATATTCAGCCAGCTCTACATCACTCAATTTGTCTTTGCAAGACCAAAAAACTCCTAGATGTGATAGAAGGTGAAGACTGAAGAAGATTCTTTTTTGAAAAAAAAATAAGATTAGGGTTTATGTACAGACCCTGCCACCAGGATGCTGGGAATTTCAGAAGCAAAAGCCTCAGCCATTTCCCTGCTGCCCACATTAGCTATGCAGTGCAGGGCCAGGTTCATGAAGGTGGGGTTGCGGCTGCCCAGGTCATTCTTAATGGCGTTATTGATTAG
Source organism: Sparus aurata (assembly GCF_900880675.1). Taxonomy (NCBI): domain Eukaryota; kingdom Metazoa; phylum Chordata; class Actinopteri; order Spariformes; family Sparidae; genus Sparus; species Sparus aurata. The sequence goes on from NC_044190.1 coordinate 13,858,683, forward strand.
ACGGATCAGGTCGCTGTTAGAGTTCACCAACACTGAGATGAATAGGTAACCCTGCAAGGAGACATGGGAGGAATGCTTTTAGTGCAATCCCACCATATAAAGGAGAAACAATACTGTATAGGGGTATAGGGTTTAGTCCCAACCCTTACAAATATGTTTGTCACATAAATGATCAACAAGCTCTCAGCTTTAGACACTGGGTGGACATGAGGACAAACTTACAATTTGTTTCTCTGTGTACTTGTTGGAGCTGAGGAGGTTGACAGCCTCCATGTGACCAAAATCAATATCATGGCCCAGGAGAAAGATGAACAGCAGCTTGCAGACGTACTTCTTTTTACTGTAGCCATCTAGAGCCTTGTCTCCTATCAACACATGCACAAATACACACACACATCCACACCCACACACCCAAAAATGGATTTGAATGTTTACATGAAGCTAAAAAAACGAAAAGCAGAGATTCCAAACAATGCATTTAGTCATCATATACCAAACTTGTGAGTAATGGGGGAATAGGGAGGATGGAATTTGACCCCAATTTTTACAGCCAAATACTCAATTTTGGAATGAACAAAGCATTGAAAAGGATTTTCAGAGTCGATTCAGAGTTGGCTGATGTCGGACTTAAATTTGTTATGTTCCTGTGGTTCATGCTTTGCCTTACCCATAGATATTCATTTTCATATCCTTTTTTTCTTTAATCCATGTTGCCAAAATTATGAGAATGACAATAATATTATGGCCTCCACCCATTACAGTACAGTCAAGGGCAGCTGCACCTACACCACACTCAACTCCTGTAGCATGAGTCTAAAGTTTTACCTGTATAAACACACTTTAACAATCAAAGAAATAAAAAGTGTGCTTCCTGTTCAAAGTTCAGTAATAAATCCCATCACAGAGCATCTCCCCATCATCTGGTGAAAAAGCTTGCCAGTGTACAGCAGCAGGGTCAGCACTTTGGAGAAGCAAACAGAGCCAAGTTGATCTGCATCACACTGTGAATTAATTCAAGTCAATTTCATTTACATTGCCAAAATATAACACATCACAGTTCTTTAGGGTGCTCTACAATCTGTGCAGTGTCCCTAAAAACTATTAGCTTGATGGCAGCACCTGCATAGAACTCCTGTACAAGATCCACTCAGCCAGCATGACTTTCTGATTCCTAACCTTTGTCCATCTCTAAATAATGTCACCAGATTTCTTTTAGGCTTTCTAGCAAAATAAATGATCATAAACAAGGGAAACGTTCACTTTCCATGCACATAAATGTGAGACCAAATTCACAAATTAGAGGAAAACTTATACTCTGAAGAGGACGACTGAAGGGCCTTTCAGACACAACGCTACGACAGTACTACACTTTTTTTTTCCAAAGGTTTGTGCCACACCATGGTGGCTTTTTTTTACTGCATCAAGCAACGCTCAGTACACCACTTGGTAAGCTTGTGCCCAAAGTTCAGTCAGCTTGGGCTTAACAATGCTATAACTGCACTGAACCCAGAAGTGAGCACTGTACAAATCGCACTGTGTCTGATAGGCCCATGAGACAATCACGAAGCTTGCCAAAACATGGACGGCTTGTCCCGCAACTTTCTTTTGAATGCTTCCAACTAAATACATTGTTTAGTCTTTTTAACAGATTACATATTGCACATTGCACATTTAAGTCTGTAAAAACACTCACCAAGTTGCACATGATAACATGTTGAAAAAATTTTTTGGTCAGGCTGACACAGAAACCAACAGCAGGTCAAGACGACCGCTTTTAAGGAATAAAAGTTTAAAAAACCTTCCTTCTATCTTCAGTTGAAATTTGTTTTCACCGTAGTTACAAAGATGTTTCTTGACATTGCAGTGATGGGTCGAATTTGTGTGTTTCATTATCATTAAATGGACTTGACTATGGAGAGCTTTTTACTTTCTTTGTTTCCTAGTTTTTAATTATGCCCAGGACACACATCATCAGAGACTTCAGTAGTTGGAGAGATTGTTGAGGTAAGGTAAAACCTTGACATAAATCAAGGGCAGGAGAACACATAGGGAATATGCCACAATGAACATAGGCCAATATGCTGGTCAATATGGACAGAGGAGGCAGCTTAATTCTGGAGCAAACTAATTATAGACAAGGAGGAACAGGTGGCAAAAGAAACAACACCAACATAATACATCTCTCACGGTGCAGACAAAGCAACAGCCATTTGAAAACTGCGGAGAAACTGAAAAAGTGCAAAGCTGAGATAAAGTCACATGATAAATTAGCAAAGTGGATTAGCAGCTACTGGAAAACTTGTGTCATGCAAAGGAAAGGTTTTTATTATAATCAATAATACATCAGGTGCTACAGTCAGTTGTCCATTCCCGATCACAGCATTTTTGTCTGGTTTGTCAGGATTGTTCACCTACCTTTAAATTTGGAACGGATATTGGCCAGCTCTTTGTTAATCCTCTTAATTTCAGCCTCTTTACTTTTACCTGTAAACAGATCAAGATATGATGCGCGTTATGTAATGCTGTGATCAAGTGATACGGTTGAATAAGCCATCTACGTTCCTTGTATATACTGCTCTGCTCCTTTTTGACAAGATGTGAGAAATAAAAAAAACACTTCTTGTTTTCATCATAAAGAAAACATGTCACTCAATGCAACATTACGGCTCTTTCATGTATTTTAACAAAAAGCTGCAAAATATCATACCATATAAGCTACACTCATTAGGCCTGAACCATTGATACAAGACAGGGTGGATCCATACTCTCATGTTGTTTTAACCAGATTTTGACCCTACCATCTACATGTCATACCAAAAACAGAGTCAGCAGACCAGGCGGAAGTTATCTCCAATAATGAATGAAGGTGTAAATTAACAGATCCAAAGATCTCTCTCTTTCATCCGAGTAGGCCTTATTCCAAAAATCTCGAGTGCAGAGGTTAAGTTAGCATTAAGTGAAAGTAAACATTACACACACTGTACACTGTGGATATATTCTGCTCAAACCTGTATAGTGACCTATAGCAGCTGTGACTGGTGGACTAACAAAACAATAAGTAAGTAAGTGTGAGCTTTGTGTGTGTGGTTGTGATCTGACATTACCAATAAATAACAATGCTTGAGTCATTGACAGAAACATATGATTCTTAGTCATAACATCTTCCAAACCAAGGAAGAAACATTCATAAGCTATCGCTATTCTCTTATCTTCTAAACACTTCATGTTGTCCTTGAATCATTATCCTTTAAGATGTCATTATTATAAGTTGTCAGTATTGTCATAATTGATGAGATAAAGAACCTATAATTACAAGACATTCATATAATAACTACAAATATGTTTTGTCCTAATTACAATATCATAAGTTATAATTATGGCATGTGAAAGTAAATTCAAAATAATCTCTGAATTTGTTTTCCTTTGGTGAGTGCAGTGTGCTTTGTTTGTTTGCTACTCTGACGTAGTACTGTTTACACTTCTCAAAGTCACTATTCAGCACAATTCTGATGAGAAACTAACATACAGTCAGTACCATAATCAGACCACTGTTTACATATATAATATGTACTATAATGAGACAGAAGTGAAAGCTGATGGAGGAATTGAAACGTTAGGCAACTTGTTTGGCAACAGTTCCACCCTATAGAAATACACAGTGAATATGTGATATTTGTGTGTGTTTGTGAGTGGTCACAATGGAGTCTATAATCATCTGTGTGTGGGAATCTACTTTGAAAGCATAGCTACCAATTACTTCACAATGGAATATGTTGAACTGCTGTATAGTAAATCTTCCCAAGGGAGAAACTTAACTTGGTTTACTGAAATATACTTAAAGGGACAGTGTGTAATATATCAAGTTTTTAGCGCCATCTAGCTGTGAGGTTCTACACTGCAACACTCCTTTGCTCACCCCTCCCGTTCTGAAGTCGCTGGAGACGTTCCGGAAGCTACGGTGGCCCTGACGGACAAGAAACTCATTTTCAAAATATGGACTCTTTCCCAACAGCGTTGAGTATTTCTACTGATTCAAGTAATGAGGTAAAGATGTAGTTAGTTATTGTTATTGTTAGTGACAAGCGCTTTCGCTGAGCTCCCTCTCATTTCCGCAGTCAAGCTGGCTCTGAGCGAAAACGCGTTTAGACTTACTACGTAATACCACGTCAGGGTTTCCTGCAGGAAAAAACTTTGGCCGGGGGGGGAGATGAGTGGGGGGGTTCAACCCGAGAACGGTTGCCGAGAACCGTTCTCGGCAAAAAAAAAAAGATAAATTAATTAATTAATTAGATTGTTCTATTATTATTTTTGCCCTCAAAATGAAAGAGAAGTTGCTTAACAACAAACCCACAAACATGATGATGGAAAACACGAACTGTTTATTTTTGGGGTCATGGCCTAATAAGTTTGGGAACCCTTGATACACAAAGCAAACAGAAAATTCAGGAAACAGAAACAGAAAAAAAATCAGGAGCTGAGAGCACTTATGCTATTGGCAAAGTTTGCAAGACTGGTCACTGCATGCCATTCTTCTTGGCTTCTCGAAGAAGATCTCCTGCGCTCTTGCATAATTCATCTCGTCCACTGACCTGTTGCATTCATTTTATGGCATTTTTCTTGACGAGCAGATGTCGCTGTTTAATTTCACTTCTGACGCTGTTACTGTGATGATAAATGACACTTAAATATTGAATCTGTGTCTATAATAACCACACCCTGACATGTAAATGTGACATCTGTCTTGGTTCATTTAATTTAACTTACAATTTGGACAACTGACTGCATAATATATGAATCAGAAACAGAAATGCTTTACAGCAGCTCCTATTCAAAGTCAAGAATATGCAGAAAAATAGTAGTCGCAATAAAAATGATAATAATAATAATAATACAGTAATAATAAAAAACTATATATATGCTGCATATTTATAATAGAAGTCTACTGCAACTGTACTTTTTTTTACCATTAAATGTTATTTTATACATTATCATATTTTATAATGTTCTGTCATGAAGTATATCACTTCACTGCTATAAGAAAAGAAAGCAGCTCACTGCCAGTTGCAGCTTCTTATCGTGATCTGCAGTCTTTGTTAATTTTTTGTCATGATTGCTATTATTAGTACTTAGATTATCAAAAATCTCAGTTACATGTCGGGATGTGGTTATTATAGACAGATTCAATATTTAACTGTCATGTGTCATCACAGTAACAGCGTTACATACTTTAGCAGCTGTAAACACATAAAAACATCATAAAACACATCATGTGGTCCCCTGACGCTGCACGATTTTTTTCTTCGCCTTTTTCACGTATCGCGCTTGCTTTCTGTCAGTCATCACACTGATGATCGCCATGACTCAAGTGCAGCAAACTTTCTGTCTTAAAATATGCAGGAGAAACTCGGGAGAAGCAGCCGCTAGATGTTCCTCTGTCGACCCCAAGAGAGGGAGAGATTGGCGAAAAAATGAAACTGAGCTTCAGCGTCTGTCCGAGGAGGACAGCAACAGGGCCAGGCTGCCTGGTGGAGGGAGGAAGACGGCTAGAGAGGAGCTTCAGATAAACATGCGGGAATGAGCTATCAGCAAACGGGCACGCCACGAGAGAGTGTCCCACAAAATTATCAGGGCGATGGAGAAACAAATGTCCGCCACCGTGAGTGACAGCAGAGATGAGGAGTTTGCAGCGAGTGCTGGTTGGCTGAATCATTTCCTCTGCCGGAACAACTTCACTCGCAGAAGACAACTATTGCCCAGAAGGATGCCAGAGAATTTACCAAGAAGCTGGAGAAGTTTGTGACATTTTCATCCCGGATTTTTGTGAGGAGGGAATTAAACGCCTGTCCCAAATAAACACCTGGTCTGTTAAAACCTATTGGTGGTTAATGGCGGTCCGGCATTCTAGCACGGGCGCTACAGATTTCAAGCCGGGCGGGGCGCCTGGCCAAATAAGGTCTGCAGGAAACCCTGCACGTAGTGCTTTGTGTCCCTCTCGGCAGTCCATAGTTTTTTTAAAACCGGAAAGACATGGCGGCCTCCATAGAGCTTGCCCGTGCTATGTATATTCAGATTACATAAATTATATAATTCTTCGCTCAGGAGGATAAGTCAGATTGTTGGCAGGGGTAATTGTACACCAATGAGGACTTACTTATGAACGAAGACGTTGATTTGAGTTAATAAATTACTTAAATCGTTACACATTGTCCCTTTAAAAAATGTTTTGCTTAGTCTGCTTTGTGAAAATGATAAATCTGACAGCGTACATATGATAGGATGATATGGAAACATAATACAAAAAACATATGCCAGCAATAAATACCACAAAATGTACCCACTTGTTCATATATCAAACATAAACCCCAAAAAATAAAACACCCCCAGGTTCATGGGAAAGTGCTAGGAAATGTCAGCTTAGGTTTTGTATACGATTTCCATCAGTGAGAAACGTGATGTCCAGAAACAAGCCAAGGTAGGGGTATTGCACCACAAAGGGTTTCTCAGTTAGCAAGATAACTTATTAAATCAAACAACTTCTCTGAACATGTACACATTTATAGCACTAACGTACATTCACATTGGTCAGGATGAAAGTCTCAATTACAGCAGAAGAAGAATGAAAAACACGATGTGGCCCAAAGTTATTGGTCGTTTCAGAAAAAAAGGGTAGGGGGGATGCAATTCAACTACTTGATTCACTATGCAAAAATGAATTTAGTTGAATTACTAGCAAGTCAATTTATTGCAAAGTGTTTAACTTCAATGACTTTTTAACTGGTTCTGAAACAGTCTCAATTTAATACTGATGCCTCTTTAGTGTGATTTAGTCCTAAAACCTTGAAATTGGTTTGCACTATTGTAAATTTGGCTCCCTCGTCTCAAAGTCAGAGTTTTTTTGGGATTGATTTTTGGTCAAATTCCTGAAATGAGGTCTGTGGTTATTAGAGGCTTAAGATTTTTACACGTTTTGCTCTACGACATAAAATACATTGTTAAGTTTGTTAAGGTTTAAGTCTTGCAACTGAAATGTAGTCTGTTTGTAGCCTTACGTTAGCTTTTAACTTTGGCAATTTAATTTACATTTTTAATCACAAAAGTGCTGTTCATCTGTGAAGATTATTTTGCTGAAGACAACACGCAAGTATCATAAACATAAAGCTACAGGGCGTATTTTCAGCGATGTTCCAAAGTCAACTTGAAAAATCCCATAGGCTTTTTGTGAAGGGAATCGGGGTGATGCTAACTTCCGAGTTAGCCTACAAAAATGTGTCTTGGCTACACCAATCTATATGATCTACATAACCAAATAATCGAATAAGCATGAAGACTGGTAAATTCAGTATAGTTATTATGGTTATTCTTATTGCCAGTCTAATAAGTAAAATGACAACTGCTTTCTAGAGCAGAGTGCTGAGGATGAATTGAGGAGTCTTAAATCCTGAAAGCCTGCTGCTCTGTAGCACCAAAACAAAGTTGACTTTTTTCACCAGTGTCATATAATGGTTACTGATCTACATAGCCTGAAATACATACATTACTTCAACATGGATCCTGCAAACAGCTGTGTTTAATAGAGAGATATACTGTTAAACTTATGCTGTGTCGTTATGTGATCCTTCTGTATTTCTAGGAGAGCTCACAAGTATCAAGATATCACACTCTAGGGAAGTCAAAAATCTATACTCACATATTCTATTAAGGATTAGCAGGAAATTATAAACTTGATTATAAACACTTAATATTTAACTCTACCTACCTACCTGTCCCTAACAGGGATTAAGAGGAATATTTTTGTTCATGGCATGACAGAGGTATCAGAGAGATATGATATCGGTTTGACCATGATGATGTTCTTTTTTTGTTTGGTTCACCATTATATTAATAAAGATATTAAGTTACTTTGGGATAAGACCATACTTGGGCCTTTGGAAAAATCAATTATCATATTAACCAAGAAACAAACGTATTTTTTTTTCATATTTTATGACAATTTTCTAAGTAACAGTAATCAAAATATAGAAAGGGTGGTGGAACACTGGGAAAATGACAATTGGAGTGTATCTCGCACATTTTTTTCTTTGTAATAGATTTAAGGAAATGCAGTTTGTATATTGCACAATATACGTGTTTACTTTGCAAGACAATGTAATGTTACACAATGCTATAGAGAAATCTTCTGAGTACTACCCATAAAAAGGAAATGAGGCGAGTTTCATTTCATGGCAGTTGCAGATAACTCACTGAACCAGTGATCCTGGTGATTTTATCCAAAAGGGAAGTGGCATCAAGTACTGAAAAGTTCTAACAGCCCTTTTATAATTCACTTTATGAAGGATTTGTATGAGTTAAAAACACTGTCTCTCTTTATCAATTTTTAATCTGTATTTGTTTCTGATCGTAACTGTGAACGTCCTTTTGACATTACTTGAAATAATCCTCACAATGTAATCTGAAAACCATCAGATGCTCACAACTGAGATGCTACAGACCTGACTGATAAAACTGTTTTGCATTATCTCCAGCTAGCGGTGCGGTCCACGCCCTTTGACATGACATTAGCAACTGGAAGCTAGCAGCTAACGTAGCTAGTGCAGGGCTAGCCAGCTGAGCGGTAGTCTAAACCCACTTTAACACCTGAAAGTTACCAAAATTGTGAGTGAAGGGGGAATGGAGACACTTCTGGACATGTTCCCCTCGGGTCGCTAATGCTGTCCAACGTTACACCAGCGAACAAGCTTGTTACGAGCCAACAAAGTATTGGCTATGAGTGAGATCAACAAACTTACAGTTCCTAATGTCAGAGATGAACACGGCCAGGCCACGCATCCCATCCCCTTTGGAGACCGCAGGCATTTTGTTCGCTCCCTGTTAATGTGACGTTTTCTCTTCTGGGTTTAAAATAGCCTAATTTTTAAGAGGTTACTATGGTTTTAAGTCTGCTAACCAGCTAGCGAGTGCGGGGAGTGCAGGGAGCCCCAATATGTGACTGACTGAGACGGAGACAGGAACCAGACAAACTGCGGCTGCGTCCAAAACATCACCGGAGCAACATCAGCGACGTTGGCATCAACTACAACCGAAAGCAGGGGTGCGTCCCATTCACGTGGCGTTTCACAACAACAACCCAAACCGGTTTTTACTTCAGGTGGTGGATCAACCTAATCGCCGACAACAGGAGGTGCCTTTGCAGACATAAAACCAGCAGCCACAACCGTGTTGATGCTCTAAACCGAAATGTGCGCAGCAGTCATTTGAATAGTTTTCAGTCACGTGAAAACTGACTAAACGCCTGACTGTAGCAGACAAAAGATTAGTGACCATAGGAAAATTGAGCAATCCCTCCAGTCTCCGACCAAAAGGAGAACAAATCCATTATAATATAAATGTGACAAAAACACATTAGTTAATGGATTGTTGTTTAATCTGGTTTTGTTTGTATCATTATTATTATTAATTGGCTTTGACTCAGACCATGGTTCAACACCAACATACACACTCTATTGTTTTTCACTTCTTTTCCCTTTAGCAGATACTTAGATGTGGCCAGGGCTGGGATAACTGCATAGATGAGCCTAGGTAAGACTGGTAATTTTGCTGCCTCTGCATGCACATCTTGATATTTGACAAACCAATTGACCTCCTACATTATTATTATAATGCTCATTAACTTAGATAAGCATCTATTTTTGCTCAACTGTTTATATTGTGGTACTCAGTTGCAATTGTTTCATCACATATTTAAAGGAAAAGTAGCATACTGCCCTATTTTTTAGCCTTCAATTAGCCCAAATGTATTACACATTTCATTCAATATGTCTTTACTTTAGATACTAATATAAATTTATATATAGACACAGTTTGGTTATGCCCACATCTGGGCTCAGCCAGACCAAACCTTCTTTTTAACAAAGGCACCGGCATCCTGAATAGACTGCAAAATATTCCTCCTTACCCATTACCATATGGTGTACTTGTTCCTATAAATCCTGGTGATTCTCCCCCATCTTGGTTCATATAGTATGACATATATCTAGCATCATCGCGAGTGTACGTACAGGCTATGTAAAGTGATTGGAAATACTGCTAACAAGATCTCCATGTAATCCATAATTGATTTGGAGAGTGATGTGTAGTAAGGCTTGTCATAAGTCAGAGTGAGCAGATGCCGCCCCTCGTCCAACACATTTATACAGTGGCATAAGCTGTGACATAACTATCACCCAGAAGTTGATAATCCACAATGTCACTATAAAGAATATGTTATACATTCCTGTGTAGATATCGGCATGGTGTGGAGCGGCATATTGTCTCATAAAATGTAGGGTCACAGGTATTTTGACTGGCTCCCCCAGATTGAAACCTAATAACTTTGCCTTTAAATGGTAATGGTATATCCTTAGGTATAGTATATCTTGTCATTTGGATATACATGTATTGAAGCATTACTAGGCATTGTAGCATACAAAATGTCCTTCTCCATAGCTCTGATAGGTATGTGTCACTATTCAAGAGTGTTCTTGTGCGTAGGTAGTAGACGGACTGACAAGGCCCTCCATCTTCAGTTGGGCTGTTGACACTTATGTCTGTGTGTTTTTGTTTTTTGTCATTTCAGAATGGCACTCAAAAACCTCCTGTGGACGAAATCAGAAAATCAATATTTCAGGCCACCACCTCTCAAGATTGCTGTAATAAAAAGCCTGAAAGTTATATCATGGCACTTTTCTCAAAACACGGTTTGGCCAGCCATTACAAAAACGACAAATGGTAGCGGTCATATCCGATGGCCAAACATGTACCAAACTGACCCAATTCGATCAATTCGGCACCAAGATGAAAGATGGAAACACATACATAATCAGAGGCCACAGCATCAGGGGAAATGAACCCCCATATTTTATAAATGTCACAGGAAGAACAATGTTCTTCCGTACCACGCACATGGAGGTCAGGAAAGACCTACACCACGAGGCAGAGGCCCTGCTGCACTCCGCATCACCTGTCACTCCCCTGAGTGAGTGTCACACTTCGCAGGGCCTCATGACTGTGGAGGGCCAGGTGGTGGAGGCAAGTTTTTTCATTGCTTCTAGTATTAAGATAGTAAAGTGGCAGTGAGAGTCCACAGTACTATGGGGGGCACTTTCCATTTACTCCTGTAACAAATGTTTTTTTGATACTAATAACCTATGTGTCTGTGTTCAGAAGTTTATTGTCTGTTAGTTGATAAGACCAAAACTTCTTTTTACAATTAAGAGTACTATCATAATGATATAAACTTGAGTTTGGAAAATCATTATAAAACATGTATCCATCTTGTCATTCAGGCGTCACTGGTGATTAAAGCTGTGTCCGGGAAGGACTTCTTCCCTCTGTAAGCTGTAAAGACATAGGTATGGTTCATGGGCAGATAGAGATGGGGAAGAGAAAGGGGCAGAGTGACGAAAGAAGATGAACAATAGATGGGAAGGGGAAATAGAGAGAGGCGGAATGAAAGAGGGAGGATGAAAAGAAAGGACATGGAGATCAGGCAGTAGAAGGCAGGCAGAGGAGGCGATGGGGAAAAGGAAGGGAGAGGAAGACAGCAGGAGAGGAGGAGGAGGAGGAAGAAGAGAAGAAACCAGAAGAGAACAGAAAAAGAAATTGTGTGTGTGTCTGACCCAAATCTGAACTGTAGGTAGGATGTTCTGCATGCTGTTTTCACAGAAAATTTGAGAGGAACTGAGATAGAGAAAAGAAGAAAGAACGCGGGAAGAGGAAAAGTAATTGGTAGTATTAAAGTTTTATTGTTGAAAAAAAAAAGATTCCCCTATTTTTAACAGGGTACTGGCAGGGTGGAGGTGTGCCTCTGGAAGGAGGAGGCAGTCCTAAAGCTGCAGGATAGAGACGGCGTCATTAGCCGTCTTTAGACAGGGCAGCAAGCCGCCAATTTGCCCATCCTTTTGGCGGCTACGTCCAGGATTTTAGACAGAGGCCGGCAAATTGGGGGTCTGTTTTGGTCTGCCGATTTGCCGCCTCGGAGGGAACAATTATTTCTGCCTCGCCTGCTATCTAAATCCGAGCCGTCAATGTGCCGCCCCCTGCGTAAGATGGGTGGATGTGTCGATGACCTGCACTGTTGTGTGACCCACAGCCGGGGAGTTTTAAACCAAGAAACAGCTGATCACAGCAGTCAGTTCATCACTTCATCCACAGACATTAAGATGAGCAACTGGACAGCCGCTGAGATCCTAGAGATGCTAGCATCTCCTTGGTTTCTGTAGCTGTTTGGTTGTGTGCACTTGTTGTTATAGCGGCAAGCTAGGAACGGTCGCTACTTTCAAATTAAAAGCTCCCTGCTAAAACTCCAATGGGGTGCAATGTAAAGCTCTTATTTTGATGATAAATTCGTTGTCACTGTTCACAGCCCAACTTCGTGCTTCACGTCATGTCACATTTACGCCTACCCCGGTGGTGGCTTTTGGAAAAGGAGGAACATTACGTCTCCATTTTAGAAAGACCTTGGAGCAAATGTAGCCCTTTTTAAATAGAAAAGGCAGCACATTTGCTCCAAGGTAAGGGCCTCCTTTTCCAAAAGCCGCCACCAGGGTAGGCGTAAACATGTGACGTGACGTGAAGCTCGAAGTTGGGCTGTGAACGGTGACAACAAATTTGCCTACATAATAAGAGCTTTACATTGCACCCCATTGGAGTTTAGAACTGGGTTCTTAGCGGGGGGCTTTTAATTTGAAAGTAGCGACTGTTCCTAGCTTGCTGCTACAACAACAATCGGACAATGAAGAGAGCTACAGAGACCGAGGAGTGACTAGTATCTCCTGGATCTCTGCGGCTGTCCAGTTGCTCATCTTAATGTCCGCGGATGAAGTGATGGACTGACTGCTGTGATCAGCTGTTTCCTGGTTTTAAAACTTCCCAGCTGTGGGTTGCACTACAGTGCAGGTCATCGACACCTCTGCCCATCTTATGCAGGGAACGGCACATTGGTACCTCGGATTTAGATAGCAGATGAGGCGGAAATAAGTGTATCCTCCGAGGCAGCAAATCGGCGAACCAAAACAGACCCCCAATTTGCCGGCCTCTGTCTAAAACCATGGACCTAGCCGCCAAAAGGATGGGTAAATTGGCGGCTTGCTGCCCTGTCTAAAGACAGCTAATGTCTGCTGGGACGAAGGGACGTCTGACAACCCCGCTAAGCCTTCTGCCACCAAAACCTGACCTACACATTTATTATGCCAAGTAAACCTGGCAAGTACGGCATCATAGTCTTGGTAGTCTCCTGTTTTTGATTTTATGAAGTTGCACTTCACGGCTAGCCAAGACCATTGCTGGGGATACTGAGCATCAAGATGTGAAAGTGTAGTTTCTGCATCCCCATGGTCCAACAGCAAAGTATCAGCCTAAGCTTCTCGCGAGGGATGTCTGTTTCTGCCCAGTTGAAGATAGTGAAACTAATGGGAAATGCATCACCAGTCCAATTAAGAGCACGAGAGATCTACAGCATAGCCCCTGATGTGATGGACTTCATAGCGTGAGCATGTCCGACACCTGTTGCTTAAGGCATAAGCGCAGGTTAGACAAAAATGAAATCTTAAGTAAGCTAACTGAACCTGATTCTAAGCTACAGATTTTGAGTTGCAGTATTGTTGTTAAGGGATGTCAATTTAGGATCACACCCAGTATGAAGTAGGCAGTGCAGGGCAATCTCACATCCAACCACACACGCACAGGGCCCCTGGTTTCCCTTATTGTTTTTTTGATAGTTAGAAACAGTTTAATTTACAATAGTTGGAAATGGTGTATGTGCAATATGTTTATTATAATTTGCTTTACAGTAAGTTCAATACATGGAGTAGTTTTAGTAGTAGTGTTTAAAAAGCACATTTGTTCAATAATCAGCAATGCACACACATTTTTTGTCAACACTGTCAGTTTTTCGTCAACACCGTCAGATCTTCGTCAACACCGTCAGATGTATGTTTTTGTTAATTGTTTTGGGAAAAAAAATTCTTCCTTCAGTTTATGTTGTTTTTGTTTTAAAGGATGATCTGATCTACATCCTCTTATGTCTTATTTATTTAAGGAATTTGTTTTTACAATATTGAAATTAAAAACAAAGTTACAACATACATTGGAAGAATTAAAATTGTATACTTTCTAGTGTGTATGACGGAGTTGACACAGAAGGGAAACATGTTTATTTGTTAAAAATGTGTTTTTATTTAGAACCTGTTCCTTTACATGGTTAAACAGCCAAGACATTTCACTGCAGAAACGTGTAACTGTAATTAATAGTGTGCATTTTTTGAAAAGGTGTTTTGTCCCGACTCTCAAGAATGAAATATGTAACACAGAATGGTGTGATCATTTTACACTTTCTGCTTTAAAAACAGTTTAACTAGATGGGCCAATTTGACCCGGGATGACAACAGTTATGACTATCGCCATTGAAAAAAATTTAATGGTTTCAAAACAATATCATGACTGAACTTTGACATATACCAGTCTGTGATAATGCCTCTGATCCTAACTACAGTCAAAATAATTCAGAATTTCTGCTTTTTTTGTACTCAAAGATTAGGTATAGTTTTATGTAAATAAGGTTTATCATACCATAAATGACAAAAATAAAATGTATTTTAGATATGTAAAGATAAATTTTCACTAAACAAAACTTTGGTGATCAGGGTTAATCATAATGCCATTGAGACATTATGATGTACGGAAGAGGATTAGGGCCACATGTGAATTTTTTTATTTTTTTTCAGTTCTTCCAAGCTCTTCCTTAATGATGTTCCAGACCTTTGCATAAAAAATGTTTTGCTAACTGGACCCACTGTTGCCAACTCCTCAGTAAGGAAATTCGCTACTGGCTGTCCTAAAAGATGCCAGACGCCTAAATGACGTCATCACCCATTTTACATAACTGGCTATGTGCATTTAATTGTAATGCACTGTAGGAGAGAGGAATGATGTCCTGGGAGAGAAAAAGGGGGTAAAAAACACCCTTACAATGTTTATTACTACAAATATACTTATTAGTGCAGTGATTTATTTTAGAGAGAAACATTTTTATCAGCCAGAAGCACATGCACAATTTTGCAGTCTGGACGCAGAGAGGTAAACATCTCCTCCAGAGGGACTGCTGCGCAAGGACTGGGCCATCTATAAGTGCTTTGTGACGGGGGAGGGGCCCATGGCAGCACTCACTCGCTGAGAAGCACAAGAACGATGCGCGCCAGAGGTGGATTTCATCGTTCGATGTCGAGATTCAGTTCCTGTCGGTCAGTTCGGCAGGAAGAATTGTTTATATCGTTCATTCAGTCGTGTTTCCGGTACGTCGTTTAGCGGTGAATCATGTGATGCACAGTTCTCAGCTCCTCATTCTCAAACGATTGTGCCAATGGTCAACATAACACTGTAGTTCATGGCAAATACATAGTTGCAACTTCATTATTAGGATAATGTGTATATTCACTTTGACATTAAATTGTCATGTATTGAAGGTAAGCCAAGGGTGACTGACTGACTGAACGAGAACGATGCGCTACGAACAAAATGAGATGTTCTTTTTCATGGAAACGGTTGCTATGCTTTCCTGTTTCTCATTGGCTAAAGTTCGACGATAGTGTCCTAGACTCAGCATACGATTGGCTGGCTCTCAGTCCTCTTCACCACTCTGATAACTAAACAGTGAACAACACAGCGACTAGTCTGTGAGAACGAAAGAACGAACGAGAGAAAAGTGAAACGTGAAATCAGGTCAGTTCTTCGCAGTAAAGAGTCATCCCTTTAAACTGGTTTGTTCGCAAAGGAGCCATCTTTAATACGCGCTTTCACATCAAAGTCTTAAAAAGTCTCCAATAACACCTGAAAAAGTCACTTAATCTATCACTAGTCGCTTTTTTGAAAAGAGTTGCTAGAGGGGTCTGAAAACTTGCTAAATAAAGAGACACAGTCGCTAAGTTGGCAACACTTACTGGACCTATTTGAATTTTAGTTGAATACCCCTGCCCTTAAAGAGCAACTAAACCCCCAAACCACTTTTTTCTGCTGAAAACCAATGTATTTGGGTATGAAGTAGTTTTGCTGAGTGATTCTGGTCCAACTCTTGACATTTTAGTCGAAGTATTTCAATTTGGCGTATTTTGTAGTAAAAATGTAAGTGTGACTGCCCTCTATGGGTTGAAACCCGGTTATTACAATCGAATTTTCCTATTGGCTGAGATGGAGGCAGATGACGTTTTGGAGGCAGCTTTCGTCACAGTCCACCACGGTTAGCTCCGCCCCCTCCTATAAAAACTAGCGCCTGCTGATCTGGAATCTGTGGCGAGTAGGTTGGATTGAGAGAATTGTGAATAGAGAGGCATAGTGATTATTGAGTAGGTAGTGTAGTGTGGTGACGGTTAGGGGGGAGGGGGGAGGGGGGAATCGGAGAGTACTCCTGGAGCCCTGCCCATCATCAAGGCATTTTTTGAATTTCCAGCTTAGAGCACGTCATCCAAAACTGAGGGGTTTAGTTGCTCTTTAAGCAACAAGTACTCCAGCAACACCCCCATGAGCAGCAGTTTTCATTTTGAGCCTCAATTGAGGCTCGGTACGGTACGGTTCTGTCTGTCGCTCTAGCGCATCATCACTGGAAGCAGCAGTACCAGTAGCAGTTTTTCCTGCCTACTTTAAGTGGAGATTTTCAGTTTTCTCCACAGTTTTCTCAATGACACAGCAATTTCCAGCCTGACCCGGGAATTCCACTTGTTGCACGTACGTTGCGGAATGTCTCAGCTGCAGATTTGCTCTGTGCTCCCTCGTCCGTCAGCCCCCACCAGCTGCGTTTTCAGTGCAGCATGGCGCAGCACTGGCAGACAGCTGGAGTTAGATGAGCAGTTCCCGTGATAATTACGGATATAAACGCGTGACTGCAGTTCTATGTATGTGTTAAAAACCCCAACAATAAACAGACAAAAGGTTAGTGTTCCCTACCGAAGGATTAGAGAGAGTGCATGGATTCATACCTCTTTCTTGATATTTTTGTGCTGGCATCAACACATAGTGTTTTATCCTGAAAATTAACCAGATGTTTTGTTGTTGTTGTGGTGTCTGACTCGCTGTTTGCTATATGCTGAATATGACTGAACTGATGTGCTGTGCTCCGGCGTCTGGCAGAAATAATGCCTTGTGTATCTGTTACGTAAGGGTCCGGACAAGAGTAGATACACAACACAGCGGAGCCAGTGGAAGTAAACACACCGACTGGAGTGAAACCGATCAGCTACACTGCCATGGCGAAGCGGAGATGGACCAAACACAGATCTGGTGGAATTAAGGTGTTGACTGATCTTCCAATCATGTTGTTCCTCTGTTCTGATTGGTGGACTGATGTTAAGCTCTTTCTAGTGAGTTTAACGCAGTGGTCCCCTAACCTGTACGACAAATGGGGGGGGGGGTGCGCGTGTGATTCCACGATAATAAAATTATAGCAGTTGTCCACTCACCTTCCCCACAGCTGCAGTTCAGCCACTTCAACAGCCAACTTCAATACAGTTGTCCATCTCCCTCTTCTTCCGTCTCATCTTTGGGCCGTTTCCTTTTTTCTTTGCAAAGTAGCTCTCCGAAGACGTTTGTTTTCCACTAATCTCAGCTAGCTTGATTTTTTAGGGTATACCGGTCCGTGACTTACAGGTACACGTCAAGCGCGCCAAGAGGAAGAGACGGATGTTGTTAAAAGAGAATCCGTTTTTCAAAATAAAACAACTTTCCGAGTATGATCGTCAATATAACGGAAATAAAATAACATATTTATTCTTTTTCTGCGGCCCGGTACCAAACTACCCATGGACCAGTACCGGTCCGCGGCCCGGTGGTTGGGGACCACTGCTTTAACGGTTTATATAGTCAAACTTGAATCTGTTTCAGATTACATTTATCTTTCAGTCGTTTCTTTCTCCGTCTCTTTCATTTTCTCTTTACCTCTATCTCTTTCTCTCCTACATACACACACACACACACAATCTGCCTTCAATCAATTTGAATCTTGTCTCTCTCTTTCCCCTCCTCTCCTGGTCCACTTTGATTCTATTGCTTCATTCTCCCCGATTCCCTCATTCAGCTATCAAGATGTTCAGCTTGTGTGCAGGAAGGCGGGAATGCCCCTCCGGAGGTAGTGTCAGAGCCGCAACAGAGGTGAGCCGTTGTCTGTGTGAATGGATGAGCCGAAGACACAGAGCCGGGGCGTGTCGGTATGATGGTGTTCACGGTCTGATAACTACACAGGCCCTTTACTAAAAAAAAAAAAACTTCAAGTCACCAAGTGTTTGTCTCCTTAACTGTTGTGTTGTCGTAGTTGCTGTTGTTACACTGGGGGAAACTAGATGAGGATCCAAATGCAGATATACACAGGAGGCAGGATTGGGGGAAACTAAAAGCAAGCTTTAATTTAACAAACCTGAAATGCACAAAAACCAGGAGAACTAGACAAACCAAAAATGAGTCACAAACACCAAAAAACAAAGTAGCAATTAAAAAGTGCATCAGAAAATGTTAACCTTACCCTTACCACAAAGACTTTGCCTCAGGATCCGCGGGGAAATGTTGAAAGCTGAGTTGAGAATTATATTTAGACAAATTACTACACAGCGGGACACAGCAATGTAGAGATGATTTCTTTATTGCACACTGTAAAGTTAAAACGCTTCTCCTTCACATGCAAGAGAATCATGTCGTAAGGCTACTACATGCTAGCTACTACAACAACACAGAATAAACCGGAAATGAAAAGGCTGACCAGCGACCACCTGAAAATTATATCCTCACCGTTGTGCACCTAGCAAGTGGGGACACACTGGAGGAAACACTAATGAATGCTGGGAGGAAACACAGGGAACGACAGACTGAGACCAATAATAGGGAACATCACGGAGAGACTAACGAACTGACAAACACATGAGGGACAACAAAGACTATATACACAGACTCACTAACAAGGGGATCAGGAACAGCAGCAAGTAGTTTTCTGGATGCGGACACAAGCCATACACAGCTTGTCAGGACGCAGCCACCTGACCAGCCCTTAAAAGGAACCCCGGCTATGAAGACTTGTAGTTCTTAAAAGATAAATGTTAGTATCAGTTATAATAAAGTGATATAAAAACCTTCCTGATGTCTTCGTTTTTATAAAATTTGTAAAAATAGTTTAACTCGTAGGTCGCCATTGTTGTTAATATGACCGAGGCTGCCACTCAGACAGATTCAGACACGTCAGATGCAGCGGTACAGTGGCCAGCTGAAAAATTGGAGCTCTTGACAACAAACACCCTCCCTCTTGGTTACCATGGAGACACAGTTGCCGCATATACACCACCGGTTTTGTCCCACTCTCGCCTCATCCCGTCTTTCTTGCTCTTCATTTTGATGCTCGTTTTGTGAAACATTGTCATTGCTGTCCTCCTCAGTAATGTTTCACTCGGGTTCAAATTGAAAAGGCTGAACAGATGACATGTTTATGTTGCTGAACAGTCACAACAGGGTCCCGAAGCCCGCCAGTGCAACCTTATGACGACACTTCCCAGAGTGCATTGCGAGCACTCTGGGAAGTGTCGTCATAAGGTTGCACTGGCATCAAAATGAAGAGGCCTACAAGTCTTCATTGCCAGGGTTCCTTTAAGAAGATTTTTGTCTAGCTGTTTTTCAGCACATTTATCTGGTTCTCGTTGTCTGCATCCTTGGTCTCACACTGGTACTCCACCTTGTCAGCAAAGTGTAAGATGATGAAATCTATATTTGACAACCTGGATTTATCAAAGTGATCATTGTGCTTCAGGAAGGTGTTTGACATTTTCTGAGCCCATATGTCGTCAGAGCCTTTGGGCATCTTGCACTCTTCATAAAAGAGGTCTGGAACACCCAGCTTGGCTTCAATGAGATGTAGACTAATGCACGGATGATTATCGTAAAAGTCAATTTCCAGAGGATCTCCTCTTTCATGTACTCCTCCTGTTCGAGGCTGAAGACTTGCTGGTTGAACTGTCGTTGAAGCTTTTCATTGGCATAATGATGCAAAACTGGTCAAAGCTAATGACATCCAATGTTTCAAACTCGTAAATGTCCGGCACACCAATGCAGACTTGGTCTTCGACTTTATTGTCATTCAGTGTGCAACAAGTAAACACTGAAAGGAAATTTTGATTCAGAGGCTCAGCATAGAATTAAAATATGAAAATATATTAAAAAAATACCACAATAAGAATAATTAATATCAAAAACAGGAACACACTGAAAATGCAAATTATTAAAAGTGACATTGTTAAGTTAGGTTGTGCAAATATAATGAGGAAACAAGGTATCCAGAATAAACGACAACAGTCACTTACCCCGAGATTCCACCAGATACGTGTCGACTGCAGAGCTGGTTTCACTCTACTCTATATGTTAATTTCAACCAGGTCCACTGCGTTGCGTATCTGCTCCGTCCCAGCTCCGGCAGTCCGGAGCCCTCCGGAGCAGATACGCAGGACTTCTATATCTCACGGATGCCGGAGCACGATGCAGCAATTCGGCAAATTTAGCACCAAGCAGACAGGAAGTCAAGCACGGAAACAACAATATAACATCCAGTTACTTTTCAAAATAAAACACTCCGTGTTGACACCAGCACACAAATCTCAAAAAAGAGAGAAACACAAATTCTTCTGCTAATCCTTCGGTCGGGAACACTTCGTGTTGTTGTTTTTATAACACAGACCTATAACTGATTGTGATCATGTGATTATCGCGGGAACTCCTAGGCCTTGCGACGCCAGCTGTCTACCGTACTGCACAGTGGCGGACTCAAAACGTAACGCAGCGGACATGTATCCAGTGGAAATTCAGGGTGAGGTTCCGGAAGTGAAAATGCCATTCATATTCTGAATAGAGGATATTGATTATTGGCCATAATGTCGTAACCATCTAAAGTAGACCAACCACGAGTTATGAAATTGTGAAATGATGGTATATGATCCTGTAGAAGCCACAAGTCCGTATGATATCAACCTTGTTTTCAGAGAAACATGTTTTATTCGCGATGTCATGGAAAAGTACTACACTGCCCACAATCCTATAGTGTAACAGCGACTCTGAATGGTGGAGCTCGCTGTTAACATGGAAATGTTTTCCGAACCTGCGAATTTCATGTTCACTAGACGCTAGTTACTGCTACCACTTAACTCTACGATCGTTTACCACAGAGCTACCATGATTTCACTTTCTGATCTACTGTGGTTTTTTAGAGATGAGGAGAAGAGTGTCGAAAGGGGTGAAAATCACTACAAGTCAGGGCATGTCCTGGAGTGTAGTGTTTTTGATGGCCAGCTTGTGGGTTCTGTCAGGGCCAGTATGACAGACTAGAGGTAAAGGGTTGTGGTGAGTACTGCAGGCTGTCAAGTTAGGTAATGTAGCTAACATGAGTCTATATGAAACTACATGAGTCGTACTAATCATGTCGTTATCATGCAGCTGTGAATAAAAAAAATACAATTATATAGTATAGCAAATTACATGTCTAGCTACCAAGTTAATGCCGATAACAAAAACTTATGGAAAGTTAGAGAACTGTAACTAAGTTCAGTGAGCTGTAACGTTCGATGAAATGAGCTTTAAATGGTGAAAAAGATGATGGTGTAAGAGAAGAATTTAGGTGTTTAAAAAGGGAGAGAAAAATAATAAGAAAAGTAAACCTAATATGAAAACTAGTATAGTATACTATAACAATATAAACAATAAGAGAAGTAATTAGAAAGAACAATATGCCCCTTCCCAATATAAATGTTCACACTACATACATAAATAAAATCACTTTGGTTATGTTGTCCTTTCTATCAAGGGGTAACTGAAGGTATGCAAACTTTATTGATTATGTATTGATTATGGCATTCTTAAATCAAATCACATCAAATGCTACTCATAGTGTTTAAGTAGCTGTGAGTGGGATTTTTTTTTTAAGTATTTCTCTTCCTCTGTACAGGTTTGCACTGGTGACTCTTGAATCATCAATTCAGTCTTGTGCGATTGTCACTGTGGGATGTACAAGTGCAGCCACTCCGCTGCTTTGATGATCTGGGCCATCCACAACCTCAGCTCCACAGATGTTGAGTGCCAGTGGAAAAAGCCCAGTGCACCATCAGAGAAGGTCAAGGCAGTGGAGGAGCTTTTTCCAGAACGGGACTACAAGCATCTGACGTGCAGTAAAACCGGATGACCGTAAGTGGCTGCTTAGTCAATTCCAGGGCCGATTCACTGGGATTTCCCGGCTGCTCACTCGTGAGCCTGAAATCCCGCAGGAACCTCTGCTTCACTTCTCCTCTGACTACATCATAGCCACCCACAAACACCTGGGCAATGATGGCATCGTTGGGGCTACGAAGATGGCAGTGGAGCAGCTAATGGCCATCCAGACAGCCACAGTGGGGCAGAAGGACAATCACCTCAGGCATGCTCTGAGGAAAGGTAGGCTGATAGCAAGCAACTTTGGAAGTGTGCTGAAGAAGACCACCTGCTAATTCACCATCTGGACACCCAAGCAGTGTGTGATCATACCCATCTCCTGTGATGACTTCTGGCTGCCTAATTTGGGGATCTTGGAGTCCTTCTGCAAGGATCACATGCTTCCAAAGCTTGTGTAGAACTGTGCATGGACTAAACCATTGTTTGTAAATAGTTAATAATAGTTAATCATATCTGAGATCAGTTCACCTTTGTACATCCTTGAGGCTTCATACATTGTTCAATTTCTATTTTTCTACAGCTGTTCTAATGGTTCTATTTTTTGGGAGACAATGGATCAGCGTTCTCACCGCGACACCTGTTAGTACCTGGTAACAGGGAAGCTAATGATCCAAAACATTAAAGGAAATCGAAACAAAGGTTATCATTTCATTAAGGTACAAAGTAATGGAATGTGTTACTGTGTAACTCTTTATTTTACAGTCTGCTGACAGAAGAATAGGACAACACCCCAATTGCCACACAGACCCAACAGGGGGATCCACAACCTTTATAGGCAGAGTCACAGGGTAAAGTATAAAAACTAAAGCTTAAAAAAATAATGGCTCCTCCTGTTGGGATGTATTTGTTGTGCTGGTTGCAGTTACTGTGCGTTCAGACCGAAAGCGCACAAAGAGGAAAATCCGCCTTGTCCACTCCGGCTTGTCCGCCTTGTCCACTCTGTTTGTTCTTGCTTCTAAATTTAAAGGGTCCGCAAGCCACTGGCGTTAAACACCACCACGCAACTACTGCTGTAGCACAGCCCATCCATTTACCGACATCGTTGATCACGTAAAGTTACTTGATGAACAGCAACTTGATAGCGCGCGCGTGTGCGCGCACACACACACACACACACACACACACACACAGCCACTGGAGAGAACTGCTATTGCAGGGGTGGACTGGCCATCGGGAGTACCGGGATTTTCCCCGGTGGGCTGATCAGTAATGGGCCGATGGACGGCCGTTTTTTATCTTATTGTTATTTATTTATTTATTGATGTCTGCTGCGCCTAGACGTTTCTGTGTCGACCCCAAGAGAGTGAGAGATTGGCGAAAAAATCAAACTGAGCTTCAGCGTCTGTCTGAGGAGGGCAGCGAGAGGGCCAGGCTGCCTGCTGGAGGGAGGAAGAAGTCTAGCGAGGAGACTGAGATAAATATGCGGGGATGGGTTATCAGCAAACGGCCACGCCACGAGAGAGACATGCATCACAGTGCTCAGCTGCAGACACAGCGGAGAGGTGACGAGACGCGACTCATCATGACAGACAGGCATCAAGGCCACTCAGCGTTAGCTTACCGACCCGCCCCCAGATATTTCATTCACAAAAACAGGGCCTGTGGCAATTCTGGACAGCTGGGTTTTTAAAAAAAAATGTTTTTCTTACTTACGCCACTGTCCCAAATAAACACTGATTTTGCCGGATGTATGACGAAATGGAGAGGGTAGCAAAATGATAACACAACTAGCTTAACAAAAGCTTTTAGAACAGCGTTTTTGTTTGATGGGCAATAGCTTTAATCATAGTGTTTTATTCTAGCATACTGTCAATGTTGTGTAGCCTACATTTCAGTCTAGTTGTGATGTGTAGTGCAATTGGTTAGATCTACGATAATGTGAGCAAATGAATTGCATTCCCGCTGTAATGTAGCGCTCTAGAACATAAACATGTTCTATAAATAGCTGCACTTAAACTCAGTTGCGTGTCATTATCGTTATGGATGATAGGGAGATAGTTGCATTTGGTGTTGCCCTGTTGCATTTACGGAGACGCCGTCCTCGTCGCCGGATTTGGGTGCACGAAATTCTCCAGCGACGTGAGCAGCACGGCGAATTTCACCGGCTGGTGCAGGAGCTGCGGCTGGATGGCGAGCGATTCCAGTGCTACTTCCGTCTGGACAGGGAACAATTTGACAGCTTGCTGTCAAAGATTGGGCCTGTCATTACCATGGCTACTACGATTTACCGGCGTCCGATACCTCCCGCTGAGCGCTTGGCGATTTGTCTGCGGTTCCTGGCCACGGGGGACTCGTACCGCACAATAGCGTGCAGCTATCGTGTGGGCGTGAGCACCGTGGCCAGCATCGTGACCCAGGTCACCAGGGTAATATGGGATGCCTTGGTACCGGAGTTCATGCCAGTGCCCACCACAGAGGACTGGAGGAGCATTGCAGAGGGCTTCCGTCGCCGGTGGGCGTTCCCCAACTGCCTCGGGTCCATTGACGGGAAGCATGTAGTCATCAGAGCCCCAGATAACTCCGGGTCTCTTTTCTATAACTACAAGGGGACCTACTCCATCGTTCTCCTTGCAGTTGTGGAGTCAGAGTACTGCT